>NC_053163.1:133556370-133856370 GCF_016835505.1 Polypterus senegalus | reverse complement strand
TTTAAAAAGGCACTGCCAGAGAGACGTCATTACTGCCAAGACTAGGAGGACAGAGAGAAACAACCATCAAAGAGAAGACAGCACAGTCAGACTTTGCCACCTACAGACTGCCTCTTCGCTCCCAAGCATCACTCCTGGTTTAAGAAACTAAAGACTGCAACAACCAAAGCAATAGTCACCTGAAAAACGTCTGCTGTGTGACTCCAATTTGAATCGTTCAGGTTGTATGTTTTCAAATCTAACATTTACATCTCGTCTCTCCTTCAAATAAACATAACTAATAATTGAAATAGTTTATTGCTTTGCTAAAATGGTCCTGTTGTTTACGGACATTTAGAAATGACCAACAATTGTTAATAAAACAAAATGTGTCCATTTAGGTATTGTACCATCGGAGTAGTTGACAAGCCCTTGGCTTCTGCTAGACTGTGCAACCCTTTCAAAGGTAGCCATCAGGATACAAAGCCCAACAGGAGTAGCGGTTCACAGCTTTTGCTGAGAAAAACATATAACTTGAAAAGTGGCTTCAGCCAGACAAATGTATTAGGCCTTACTGTGACTCCTGAGATCTCATGTACCTGTTAGGAGTTTATTCAAAATGTTTCACCTTCACTGCACACAGTTCATCATAGAAGGTTGCACAGCTAATCTTTCAAAAACATTTAGCTTCTTGTAATTAACAGTTTATGTCTGGCTTTCCTCTCACTTTGCTATTTCATACTTACAATGCCCAAATTCACCCAGGCTGTGGCTAACTGAGTCAGGGTTGCATCTTCATCCTGCTCCTGCATCTTCTTTAGCTCTTTGCTGTATGGCATGAAATCAGAAATTATACAAACAAATATTACTTTAAAATACTGCCAATATACTGTATAGTTTGGTACTACCAAAAATGGCAAGAACAAGCGCTCTAAGACAGAAACTATGAAGTGAACAGTAATGAAGGCATGTTAACCCCTTTTGTTCTCCACTTAAAATTAATTGGAGACATCTACGTCAGACGTACCGTGCTAAATCCAGTCTGTCCAACTTCAGCAGTACCTGTATTGTCATTGCCGAGCTAGAGAAGAATTCAGGAATTAATATCAAAAATGTGCCACTCTCTTTAGTACAGTTTTTAAGACATGCTCTTTTTATTTTATATATGCATATAAATAAATGGTCTTCACACTCTCGTTTTACCTCCTACACATTCACTCAAATCCTGACTTAGCCTTCTAACCTGCACACGCTACTTCTTACCCAGGCCCTCAGATTCAGTCTACACTGTCATGCATGTATCTTACCATTCAAGGCTTTCACCCTGATGCAGTGTGCGTAAGGCAGCGTCTGTGTTGTTGTCATGCAAGTAAATGGCAGCGGCCATCAGCAGAAATGATGTGTTGGCAACATCAACACTTTTTGCCATCTTTTTATCAAGCTCAGCTAGAATGGATTCCCTTTGGGAGACAGAAAAAAAGGCAGATATTAGTAATATGTCTAAAGACATACAAACCTTTCCATTATTTAGACCTAACATATCTGGATCTTTCCCACTCTTGCCTGTCACTCAAAGTCAGTGTGCTGTAGTGGTTAAAGCTTTGGACTTCTATCCCTGAAGTTGTGGGTTTAAATCCCACTACTGATATGGTGTGACCATGAGCAAATCATTTTACCTGCCTGTGCTCCAATTAGAAAGTGTAACCAGTTATGTCTCAAATGTTCTAAGTCACTTTGGATAAAGGTGTCAGTCAAATAAGTAAATGTGATGTAAATTCAAATAGCATTTTCTCCAGCCCCCAGCTTTCATCTTCCAGATGGTATCCCACATGGCAGCTCTACACAGTTATTTCAGTAGGAGGCCAACTTGCCTTCATGGCCCAATCGGCCTCAAGCTGAGTTCAGATGTGGGTCGTTGCATTTCTTTTGAGAATCATCATAAAAGTCTAATTTCTGGATAGCCTTATATGGAGTCTCTGCTTTGGCCAGTAAGCCATTGGTAAAACAGCCAAGAACCATGTGGTTCCAGATGACATAGCTCTGAGGATGACTGAAGAAGATCAGCTCACAAACAATCTCCTAATCATATCTGACTCCTGTACCAGCAGAGGAAGATCTGTGTAGTTGGGTTTATATGCTTACTCAAGATAACATTGTTGAGAACTGAAAAACCTATCTTGTCAGTTTTTAGTTGATGAGGATTTTATATATTAAAGTTTTAATTTTCAAGATTTACTTTTACAGACAAATTTAAATTTTATTTCATTGAGCAAGGGAAGCAAAATGATATCTTTTATTGGCTAACTAAAAAAGATTATATATGCAAGCTTTCGAGGCAACTTAGGGCCTTTATTCAGGCAAGATGTAAACATCTTATTTCATTTTGCCTGAAAAATTACTTCCATACAATTTCCAGTCAGCTTCAATAAGACAGTGAGTGGACAGTTTGGATGCAAAGACGATGGGCATCATGTGGGTTTTTCTGACTGTTTTGTGCTTTCCTGTAACTGGCATAACAAACAAAACTATTTGTAAAACCCTGTCAACACTGTCTTGTCTCCTCCACTGTTCATCTTAATAGACAAGTTGAGACTGAAGGAGTATTCAGCTTGAGAAGCTAAAAGGTCACGTTCTTTTCTCTTCGGAAAGCAATCTTTTTTCTAAATTGGAGCTGTTCAAGGCTGAATGTAGTGGAGTCAAAATGAGAACTCTCCAGTAAAGGTCCATTAACTAGAGCTTATAAATGAAACAGCCTCTTTGTGGGTTGGTGGGGAGCAGCTGTCCCAAGTGGAGATGTTCATGCACCTTAAGAGTCTTGTAACAGTACAGAAAACAATGACTAAGAAAATGGGTTCAGCAGTGGCAGTTTTTATGAACATTGCATAGGACTAAGATGGTATAATGGAGCTAGGTACTTTGATGAAGTTCTCACTTTACCAGTTAATCTACAATATCCTCCTCATCTATGGTCATGAACTCTGGGAAACGATTAAAAGAAAGACCTTAACTGTGGGCAATTAAAATACATTTCAGGGTTGCAGAATTCACCCTCTGTGACAGGACAAAGAGCTCAAACATATGAAAGAATATCACAGGAAAAAAAAAAAAAAAAAGCCAAAAGAGGTACATTAGAAGTAGTGAGGATACGTTTCACGTTTAAAACATGACGAACCAAGAAAAGATCCAGAACATACTGGAGTGATTACATCAATTGAATGCCCTGACATTTACCAAGGGAATTCCTGTAATGGTTGCTAGGGCTAATGTGGCCTGGCATAATTAAGACCCTCACCAGAATAAGGAGAAGCAGGTAATGCAACTTAAAATTAAACAACCAATTTAAAAAAAAAAATGCCTGGGTCTTATTATAGATTCAGTGGAGTCCTGGCCAAAACTGGACTTCTAGAAACAAGCAAAATCTTATCACCTTTTACTCTCACTGGAAAGAAACTCTGCAAACATCCGTACTGCCTGCAGTTCTGGAGAAGAGTTAGCCTTTATGTCTTCTAGAACCACACCATATTTTTTCTGAAAAAATAAAAGCATTTGTGAATAACACTCAATTATAGATAATACCAGTGGACTAAATGTAGTTACTATCAAAAATGCAACACACTACTACAATGTAAACCCTAGCTGTTCAAGCTGATGTTTATGACTACTCAGATGAATTAAGGTTGAGTACTTAAAACTGGCCATTTCCAATTTGTTAGATGAATATCTGTAGTCATTAAAAAATTTTGTTCGTAGATGATTTTGCTGTGGGCGAGAGAATGGATAATTGTTCCTTCTCCAGTGGAAGCTATTCACTAAATAAGCATATGGAAACAAACAGAAAATATAAGTAACATCAACATCACATATTGTGACTGCACTATTCAACCTAAAGATATCGATCAGATTTTACTTTATACAGTGTAGTTTACCACAGTGCAGTTAAAGCAGCAGGAAGAGAGCATAATTAACAGCATGCATCAGCCATTTTACAGGGAGACTAACAAGAAATCAAAATCAACAAATGAACAGTACAAGATCAGTAAAAACACATAACACATACAGGAAATGTTCAACAGGTAGGCAGCAAGTGCACACTGGAAGTATGCCTGACAACCTACGCACAGGTGTCAAAGGGAGCTAAATAAATACAGCATAGCAAAGGAATATAATTACGAAGCAGGTTATGTAGTAACAGGTAGAACTAGAAAAGGTTATCATGAGGCATACAGTTCAAGTACAATTACAGACTCAACTACATAACAGAATGCAAAATAATTCAACAGGCCACACTGAAACATTTAGAAGAGCTGACAAGGCTAGCAGACCAAGGTACTACTATACAGTGGTGTAGTGTGTGAAGGTATAATCAATCACATGACACATCAGGGGGCATAGAAAGTCATAAAAGAAAGGACTGCAAAAAACAAGCTGGAGACAACAAATGTAAAACACTGCAGAGGGCAGATAAATTAATATCACTCTCATTTAGTTTGTGAAGCTTTAATTCAGCTCCAAAAAAACATTAAATTATACCCCAAGCCAGGACTCCAGTTAGAATTCACGGAAAAAGTGTCAACCAGGTCCTACATAAATTCAATAAAACATCATCAAATATCCTGAAAAAAAAATGATATGTTTGTTTGTTTAAATACTTGGGATCAACAGTACAGAGTAACGGGGATTGTGGAAGAGACAGATTGACACACAAGATTAGACAGGAGTTCCCATGGACTATGATGTTTGCTGATGACATTGTGATCTGTAGCGAGAGCAGGGCGCAGATCGAGGAGACCCTGGAGAGGTGGAGATATGCTCTGGAGAGGAGAGGAATGAAGATCAGTAGGAACAAGACAGAACACATATGTATGAATAAGAGGGAGGTCAGTGGAATGGTGAGGATACAGGGTGTAGAGCTGGCAAAGGTGGATGAGATAAATTAACTGAGATCAACAATACAGAGTTAAGGGGAGTTTAAAAGAGATGTGAAGAGAGAGTGTGGGAAGGATGGAGAAGAGTATCAGGAGTGATTTGTGACAGACGGTTATCAGCAAGAGTGAAAGGGAAGGTCTGCAGGATGGTAGTGAGATATGGGTTGGAGAAGGTGGCACTGACCAGAAAGCAGGAGACAGACCTGCAGGTAGCAGAGTTAAAGATGCTAAGATTTGTATTGGGTGTGACGATGATGGACAAGATTAGAAATGAGTACATTAGAGGGTCAGCCCAAGTTGGACAGTTGGGAGACAAAGCCAGAGAGGCGCAATTACATTGCTTTGGACATATGCTGGGTATATTGGGAGAAGGATGTTAAGGATAGAGCTGCCAGGTAAGAGGAAAAGGGAAAGGCCTAAGAGGAGGTTTATGGATGTGGCGAGAGAGGACATGCAGGTGATGGGTGTAACAGAACAAAATGCAGAGGACAGAAAGATATGGAAAACGATCTGCTGTGGCAACCCCTAACGGGAGCAGCCGAAAGAAGAAGAAGTTGTTGGTTTGATTTTTTTAGTTGTTTTTGTGGTTGTTGTGAATGCCAATTCAGTTTGTCTTTTGACAGTAGTGCACAAGTGACCCATTAAATCTGAGCTGGCAAACATATTATTACATGCATCACAGCAAACAAACAGGACCTGGATTTTAATTTTCATTAACAAAAAATGGATGACCGATATGTGTCCAATTCTTCATTTGCCATTATAATATCTTTAAAGTCCCCTTTGTAAAGGTTATTTTCAACAGTAGCACTCATTTTGACAGCTTCAGCTGACAGGCAGTTTCACACTTCTCTGGGTATTGTCCAGCTTGACCAGAAGCACTTTCTGTTGTCTGTGTTCTTATTAGCCATGTTGTGCACACACTGCACAAAACTACATGATTTAGTCCAAAAAAAGATTTAGATTATCTCTTTTCCATTTCTTCAGTAAATAACCTTTTCATGAGATACATTTAAGTGCTACAGTTCTATCATTTAACACCCCCAGCACTAAAAATGATGTTCTGCCCCCAAGTATTAAGTCAGTTTTAATAGCAACGCATGGCTTTGAAGAGGTGTGCGTTTACTCTGGATTTGGTTTTTAAGACAGAAGATATAGATAGAGAATGTGTAGAGTATAGGAGACACACAGTTGAATGAGAGCTGCTGAAAAGGGTTTGGATCATAAAGGAGGCCAGCAATGGGAATATTAACTGTTGCATAGGTTTTACATGATTCAAGGAGAGCACAGAAGTAATCTCATTGCTGGAACAAACTGCTTTCTTAATCAGTAAAAGGGTTTTGAAGCTAATGCAGATGAGCCAACTGAAAGGGTAGTATGGCCACATGGTTTAGTATGTGTTGAGGCCCTGGCAGAAGTGTTCAAAATCTGTGAAAAATTCTTGCAGAAAGATCTTCAGTACAGTAGTCAAACCCTGAAGTTGTATGTTACACACACACACACATATATATATTATATATATATATATACATATACATATACAGTATATACACTTATACGAACTTCAGCATCTGATTTAGAGAGAACAGACTGGATTTTGGAGATTTTGCATTTTGTTCATTTTAGTTTTAAAATAAAGTTTTGACTGTAATTGAGATGTGGGTTTCAATGGTCAATCTACTCTTAGAAAGTTTATAGTGTGGAAGAAGGATAATATTTTTTTATTGGTACTCTGCAATTAAAATTGAGTTCTGTTGCATCATAATTAAAATGTCATGATACAAGAAGAAGGAAATCTCATAAAACAACTGACTGATATTTCTAAATGTGGTTGGTTACATCACTTCTGTCTAGCAGGTACCAGCTAAAAACTAATTTACCTCTAATTTTTAAATAAGTAAAAAGAGACTATAAAAAAAGTAAGAGAGACCATAAGCTCCAATTTTGACACAGAAAAAAAAAGATTTTTCTGGATTTACAAAATTCTCTTTTTCTTTAAAGTATCAAACTTAGTTTAAAAGACACCATTAAGCAGAGGTTTCAGTGTTAGTATTAGAAGAGAGAATGGAAAATAGTTTAATATAGTGACTTACTTGAGCAATGTAGGCTCTATAAAGGAACACATCTCTTTCAATTTCTTTTTCTTTGCTTGAAGGCTGAAGAAAATAAAAAGCTTTGAATAATAGACATATATGTATATTTACACACACAAACACATGTACATACATACACACACACAGATAAACACATCCACATATATATGGTATATATCAAACTTTCAGGAGAGCCTGCTCAATTCAGAGTAAACCCAGAACACAATAGCAACTGTTTTGGAAAAGAGGATGGTGGAAAAATTGGATGTCGTCATCATGAAAAGTCCCCTCTGTCCCCTTCAGGAGGCACTTTCTTGCAGCACTTTTAGCTAAAGGCTCATTCCACCACAGTGTGGCGAGTAACACTTCTGGGGATGTTTTCTGACAACTGCTATCATTCAATGCTTCCTCCCGATGTACTCCAAGTTAATTTCGATATATCTGCAAAATACACATTTATTGATTTACTGATTGATTGGTTGGTTGTATTATTTGTCCTGCAAGTCTGTATTCTTGCTTTTTTTTTTTTTTTAAATGTACCTGCTGGTGTATACATCTGAATTTACCCAAGGGATAAATAAAGTTTATCGAATCTAACCTATCTAATATGAATGTGTGTGTGTATACATACATACAACACACACACACACACACACACACACACAGATGGTCCTCAACTCATGATGGGTTGACTTGTGATTTTTCTAAGTTACAATGGCGATAGTAATATGTGAATTTATATAAAACTGTGTAAAACATAAATTTTTACATTGACATGATGCGGTACAATATGTTGGGATGCTGCCAGGATGCCAGGAACTCCCGCCTTGTCAGATGACTCGCTAGCGATTGATAGAGATTAATGATCTTGTTGTTAAAGTGCGCATTTTTTTCCTGTGATTTCTTTTTGAAGTCCATTGAACAGTGTGCAAATATGTCATCCACACCCCTAAGTGCCTTACCTTCTGGTAGAGAAAAGAAGAGGAGGAAAGCCATTAGTTTGGAAGAGAAATTAAAGATAATAAGCCTGAATGAAGGTGGAAAGCCAGTCATGGCAATTGCATGTGATCTTCAGCTATCGCAGTTGGGTGCCGGGCAGTCTCGTGACCTTGGAACCCGTGCAGATTTTGTTTTTTTTCTTCAGCCTTCAGGAGTTTTTTTTGTTTGTTTATTCTGTCCTTCTGGCCATCGGACATTACTTAATTCGTTACTTAGTATTACCTAATGTTATTTTTATACCTTTCTTTTTTCTATCTTCATCTTGTAAAGCACTTTGAGCTACATAATTTGTATGAAAACGTGCTATAAAAATAAATGTTGTTGTTTTTGTTGATGATGTCCACGATTATCAAAGATAAAGGAAAATGGAAGCTATCAAGGCATCTGCTTCAGTGCATTCAATGATTATCACTAAGAAGAGAGCAGGGCCTTTAAAGGATATGGATCGACTGCTCTTAAGAAAGATCAGATACAAAACAGAATACTGCTGTGAAAGTAACATGCCCTTTAAAATCCTCCTCATTTAGACAATGCTCCATGACACCCACTGCACATAGGGGATGCAGATCGTGATGTCAGAGTTGTGTTTTTACCCCTAAACACGACTTCCCTTATCAGCCAATGGATCAAGATGCTGTGGCCACATTCAAGGTGTATTATTTGTGGAACACTTTTGCTCGGCTGTGGAAGCTACGAAAGAAAAGGAACTCGGAATTTTTCGGAAAGAATTCAACATTCTGAATGCAATTAAGAACACGGCTACAGTATGGAAAGAATTAACGAAGGAATGCATGAATGGGATATTTAAACGTCTTTTTAAAGTGCATGTGAACATATTTAAAGGTTTTCAGAAAGATGATGCTGTTGAGGAAATAATTAAAAAGATCATATCGTTAGGCAAAATGCTGGTGTTGGAAGTAGAAGATGATATTCAAGAACTTCTAGATGTTGAGGAGGAAGACTTCACAACTAAAGATTTGATTGAACTGGAGGAAGAAAGAAAGAAATTTGAAGAGGAAGAAGAAGTTGAGGCAGATAAAGAAAAAAGTACACAACAAAGAAAATTGTAGAAGCATTTTCCTTCATTGAGCAAAGACTTAAAACTTTTTGAAGAGATGGATGACAGATTTGCAAAAGTTGAAAG
The DNA here is from genome assembly GCF_016835505.1 of Polypterus senegalus. Lineage (NCBI taxonomy): Eukaryota > Metazoa > Chordata > Cladistia > Polypteriformes > Polypteridae > Polypterus > Polypterus senegalus. The sequence continues at coordinate 133,847,230 of NC_053163.1, read as the reverse complement.
ATATTCATGATGCATTAGTTTGCTATAAACTTATGTATGAAGAAAGGAATAAATGGACAGTCCAAGCTATAATGGGTATCTTTTAAAAAAAAAAAAGTGTCATCCGATGCGTCTGAGCTCTAGCCTTCAACATCTCATGAAAGTCACGGAGAGACAAAATTGAAACGTGATGCAACTTTGGTTGAATCAAGAGCTGATGAAGAATGTATTGATGACCCTGCTTCTGTATCATCCCCAGCCTCATCATCTGATAATTAATGCTAGTTTAAGGTATCAACAACATATCATTGGTCAAGTATGCACACTAAGGACACATTTATTGGGGAGTACAATATGACAGTAGGCCTAACCTTCGATGTTTTTTCAATGTATGTACTAGATAGGATTATTTAATGTTTTATTTATGACTAACTACCAATTAACATTAGTCAAGTGTGCATTTTACAATGAACTTGACTCGTAAGTGCAGTGCAAAAGAATACCCTTTAACAGTGCATGTAGGCAAAGAATTAGCATTTCATTAACTTTACAATAATTAATAAAACATCCATGGTTTAGTAATTATTGTAAACTGCTGTAGCCTACATTGATTTTTGTTAAAATATTACCCAATTTATTAACAAATTAGTGCATTATCGATCACAGTTTCCACAGAATTAGGGTAGGCTAGGCTTAGGTTAAGTAGGCTACGAGTAAGGTACCTTAGGCTAGGTTATGCGAGTTATGATTGATTCGAGTTGCAATCTGTTTTTCGGAACGTAACCCCATCATAATTAGAGGACTACCTATACATACATACATACATATACACACACACATACATACACGCCCGCAAGATACACAGACTCATTTCTTGCATCCATGACAACTTAATGGCATCCCATACTTCCTGCAGATTTTGTGGCTGCACATTCATGCTGCGAGTTCCCTACTGTACCTCATCCCAAAATTGCTTGACAGGATTGACATCTGAAAGCTGTGCACTCCACTGGACTAAACTAAAGTCAACAAACAACATTACCCTGTTAGAAGAATCCATTTGAAAAAGAGTAAACTGTTGCCATAAAGCATGCTCATCTGCTGTAGTACCCCAATTGTCTTCAAGGTCCAATTTGTTGGTTGTTCAGATTTGCCCATCTGTACACTAGTGTTATAAAGAATAGTCGATGGAGTATCTGTAGCCTCTATGTTAGTTTATATACCTGTATGTCTAACCACTCAGTTTCAAAGTGCTTTTGTCCAAAGAAATCCCACTCACTAGTTTTTTTTGTTTGGTTTTTTTTTCACATAATTCTCTGTAAACTCTAGAGCTTGTACTTCTGAAAATTCCACATGTGAAGTTGCTTCTGAGATGCAGGAAACACCATGTGTGACACCAAAAATCATACCACTGTTAAAACACTTAGCTCATGTACCTTGATCATTCTAAAATTTGGCTAAATCAACCCCCTAACTTGTTATTTCAAATAGCAGGTATTCTTGTTAAAAAGTAGGTGTACCTAATTAAAGCAGCCACTGCATCCGTACCTTAAAGCCCAATAAACACAATATACACACTCACTGCGTAAATTACCAGAAAGACCCATACACATATTTATCCATACATTTATCTGATCAGCCAATCAAGTGCCAGCAGCACAATGCATTCAAGTCAGGAGCTTCAGTTAATGTTCACATCTAACACCTAAATGGGGAACAAATACGATCTCAGGAATTTTGACCATGGCGTGATTGCTGGTGTCAGATGGGCTGGTTTGTCTATTTCTGCAACTGCTGCTCACCTGGGATTTTCATGCACAATAGTCTCTAGAGTTTACTTTATGCCCAGAGGGGACTGGGCGGTCTCTTGGTCTGGAACCCCTACAGATTTTATTTTTTTCTCCAGCTTTTGGAGTTTTTTTTGTTTTTTCTGTCCACCCTGGCCATCGGACCTTACTCTTATTCTATGTTAATTAATGTTGACTTATGTTTATCTTTTATTGTGTCTTCTATTACTCTATTCATTTTGTAAAGCACTTTGAGCTACATTTTTTTTTGTATGAATATGTGCTATATAAATAAATGTTGATTGATTGATTGATTGATACTCAGAATGGTGCAATAAACATCTAGTGAGAGGCAGTTCTGTGGATGATAATGTCTTGTAGATTAGAGAGGTCAGAGGATAATAGCCAGACTGGTCCCAGCTGGAAGAAAAGCTAAAGTAAGTCTCAGATAACCACTCGGTACAACTGTGGTGAGCAGTAAAGTATCTGATCATGTCAGGCTCCACTCCTGTCAACCAAGAACAGAACTCTGAGACTGAAGTGGACACAGGCCCACCAAAACTGGACAGCTGACGAATGGAAAAACACAACTTGGACTAAAGAATATCAATATCTGCTAAGGCACACAGAGGGCAGGAGCAGAATGTGGCACCAACAGCATCAATCCATGCACCCAATCCACCTTGTGTCAACAGTAAAGGCTTGTGGTAGGGGTGTAACGGTGTTGGGAATGTTGTTTTGGCATACATTGGGCCCAATAATAACAACCAATCATCACATGAATGCCATGGCTTATTTAAGTATTGCTGCTGTCCACATGCACCTGTTCATAGTTCCAATTTATATTTCATCTTCTAATGGCTACTTTCAGCACGATAATGCACCATGTCACAAAACAAAAATCATCTCAAACTGGTTTCATGAACCTGACAATGAGTTGGGAGCTCTACAGTGGTTTTCTCAGTCATCGGATGTGATTCCAAAAGAACACCTCTGGGAAGTGGTAGAACAAGAAAGTTAACCAACAGCTGCTGCTTGGAAGGGAACAACAAGTGAAACAACGCACAAATTACGATGGTGCGAAATGCAAGGTTTCCTTTGACTAATAACGTCAACACACGCAATGGCTAGATATAAGAGAATCAAAACGCGCTGCTGTAAAGTCTCAAACTGATGATCTGGGAGCAAAACGAATTCATCTAAGTTAGAAGATCAGCTGACAGCGATATCCAACCTCTGATGAACACATTTGTTGAAACGAAAACTAGCGAACTGTGTGCACCTGGGATCCAATGCTTAAAGAACACTGAACTATGGACACCTCTGGATTTTATGGCGACTAATTTGAAGTTAACACATTACCATGACGAAATCAATAGTCTTCTTTACTGATAAACTGCATAGGCTCTCCACAGTCCGCCCGGAATCTAACTGCCTGTGTTAACAAAAATGTAATGCCAATACATCTCATTTCAGTTTGAAAAGGTTTTAGAGTATGATGTCGGCAAGGTCACTGATTCTTACCTTTACCTTTATTTAGCGTTTTCCTACTTTTTTTATTCTCTGATTAAGTTATATAGGCCTCTCAAAATAACAAAGTACACTCTACTCCCTTGGTAATCGACATCGAATACACTCAATCATATTACGCATATTACCTTGACCTTTTGTGCTTCATTGATGCACTGCTGGTAGCTCCCAATATAGTATGAATTTCTGACATCAAAAAGCTCATCAACTTCTCCCTGCTGTTGAGACGCCATGTCGCCAGTTATGAGCCTCTATTCCGGGACACGTAGCAGCCCTGACGTTCTCACAGCGGAAAGACTATTGAGTAGCGTGTTACTCGCAGTGTGCTCTGGGAGATGTAGTATTAGTTCAGTCAGCTCGTCATTACACGTGACCAATACCCTCGCTACAATGCTTTATGGGATATGTAGTGTCAACATGGTTACGAAGAGGAACTGAGAAAAAATAGGAAAGTAAACGAAAAATGCAAGCTGAAAAGCTGAACATAGTGTATACACGATGAGGCCCCATTACCTCTGTTTAGAGAATGAAAGCTAAACAGTTGAAACATCGTGCCTCCAAATTCACTTTTCATTTTTTAGATCGGAGATATATTTTATTTATTGTTTGTATAAAGTCATGCTGATACAGGCTCTCGATAATTCAAATAAGGTCACTATAATTTTATGAGTGTAGTTTATTTATTTAATCTTGTTGTATTGCTGGAACTCTTCTTTGTGAATAATTCGCTCCGACGAGTTTCAAAATAGCCGCTAGGTGGCGCGACAGTACACAACCAAAACCAAAGGTCTTTAAGGAGCAGGGGATGTCCGATTCTACACACTGAATTTAGTACAACTCAACATAACCCCGATGACATTAATTTGTGTAAGAGAAGACAACATGGAAATAGTGAAAGTTGTTTCCTAACTCCTAAATATATGTTATGGAAGCTGAGAGAATTTATATATATATCTGCAAAGGGAGAAAAAAATCATCTGAAGAAAATGATTAGACATACAGGAATCAAAGCCAATGTATAGCAAATGAGGAGGGGTGGGTACGTGGGTGTAAGAGGGGTGTATTAGTAAGGTGGGACTTTTTTATTATTTGGATGTTCTTCTTTTTAAGCCTGCATATGCTGGGTTTGTGTCCAAGTGCCTGTTAATGGTGTTTTCATTTGATAGCCCCGATTCAGCCAGCTCTCTGGTACTCTTAGTATATGCCCTGAATCTCACTTGCACTGTGTCCCAGTTAAACGTGTGCCCTGTTGAAACACCCTCCAAACCCCACCTTACTAATCCACCCCTCTTACAACCACCCCGCACAATTTGTAATATATTGACTTTGACATTTGTCAGGCCTCAATGTAAGCCATGTTGTAGCCTATGATTTTTACCACCCACAGAGATTTGTATGACCATCCGTAATTGTGGTGGCTCGTGTTGGTTGTCCGAAGTTAAGACCAAACATCATAACATAAAATAATATAATTGGGTTTAATTAGAACATTAGAACAATCTAGACGAGAACAGGCCATTCAGCTCAACAAAGCTCACCAGTTCTATCCACTTCATTCTTCTAAAAGAATAACTTGTTGAGTTTTAAAAGTTCCTAAAGTCCTACTGTCTACCACTCTACTTGGTAGCTTATTCCACATGTCTTTGGTTCTCTGTGTAAAGAAAAACGTGCTTGTGTTTGTGCGAAATTTACCTTAACAAGTTGCCAACTGTGTCCACGTGTTCTTGATGAACTCATTTTAAAATAACAGTGTCGATCCACTGTACTAATTCCCTTCATAATTTTAAACACTTCAGTCATGTCACCTCTTAATCTTCTTTTGCTTAAACTGAAAAGGCTCAGCTCTTTTAATCTTTCATCATAATTCATCCCCTGTAGCCCTGGAATCAGCCCAGTCGCTCTTCTCTGGACCTTTTCTAGCGCTGCTTATCCTTTTTGTAGCCTGGAGACCAAAACTGCACACAGAACTCCAGATGAAGCCTCACCAGTGTGTTATAAAGCTTGAAAATTGGAATTGGACAGTTGTGTTGAGTCTGATTCTTTTCAAGGCTGAGTCTGTTTTGTTTAAAATAGTGATGCCCCCCTCCCCAAATTGTACCACCCTAGACAACTGCCTAGTTTGCCTAAATGGCAGACCCAGCTCAGTGTGTTAAGGTTAATTGGTGGTGATTTCAAATCAGCCGAGTGTACTTATGTGTGAGGAGGCTCTGCCTGATAGGCTGTGCAGCGCTACTTCTTGTCTTGTGCCCGATGTTGCTGAAATTGGCTCCAGTCTTCCTTAAACTTCTATTGGTTTTAAAGAAATGGCCTTTTCTGAAGACAATAAAGTCACACCAAAAAGTAAATATATAACATGCTGCACAATGGATTTGCTGAAGTCTGTTGATTTGGGTGTAACAGTATGCATGTCTGTATGTACTATAACTCTTTCAGTTCTGATGTCTACTTTTGTCAAAATTCAGGGGTAGAAGATGGTAATCAGCTATAAACTGCAAAAAAACCCACCCTTACGTTTTAGTTCGACTCTCTTTGCTAGAAGGAAAGTCATATAGCTTTGTTGATTTAACCTCAATTCCCTAAGCGTGCGTGAGTAGCGAAGAAAAAACAACCTCTAAAATGGCATCGTTATCTGGTGAGAGACCAAAGCGTATGTGCAAAGCATGGACGTTTTATGTAATTTCATTGAATAGGACTCTGACTTGTCGGACTCAGAGTTTGATGCAAGTGATCTGGAGGTGAGAGAAGTACCAGCATCATCTGATTGGTCCCCAGCTGATCGTGGTGCTGAACACTTTCGTGTAGCTGATGCACGTACAGCAGCGTCTGCCTGGGAGGACCACCACTTATGATGACAGGAGGTACCAACCATATTGTGTCACACTGCGACCGCCACCGCCACCCACCTGCTGTGCAAAGACAACCAGGCAGCGAGCCAACCGTGAACTCCTGCTGAACATCTAGGAGCTCCTGCACAGCCATTGCCACCAGAGATGCCAAACATGCACCATCGCCAGCCACAGCACATAGTAACAGACATTTTATGTTGATTTATTTATGAAAGCATTGCTTTGTGTGCTTTTCCTAAAACTGAGTTTTTCGGAAAAGATATTCAGCCCTCAGAGAGTTAATACAGAAATAGTACTGGAAAGAAAAAGAGTTCATGATATGGATAAGGGGTCATCCTCTGGCTTATCTTTACCTTTAAGTCTCCTTGTATTGTCCTGTTAATTCTGTTGCTTGATCAATATAAAAGATGCTTGTCTGGCTGTGCAAAGCACTTGGTAAAGGCGGACAATAAGAGTGCTAAGGCTCAATAGATGAGCAGGTAAGAAACGAGATTATTCAAATCCCTCTGGTATTACCCCATAACTTTGTATATGGAAAATGAATGAATGAATGAACACTTATGGATAAAACCCTAAGCAATCTGCAGTCTTGTATATTTCAAGTGTTCTAACAGTAACTTTTTTTTTCTAATTAAATCCAAGACTCTGCCCTGCGATGGCCTGGCATGCTGTCCCGAGTTGATGCTTGTATTGTGCCTATTGCTGAGCTGGGCTCTAGTACCTCCAGTCCTGAACTGGAATAAGCAGGTTTAAGAATGTACCTTAAATCAAGCCATCAGCAAAGGAGTGTAGATTTTGGGCTGCCCAAGAGTACTCTATGAATGACTGCTTCCTACCTAAAGACCCTTCACACTACATGACTTTTACAGCGACTTTGAGTCACTTACATAACCTTAATGAGTCAGAATTAGGCAGACGCAGCACGTGCCTGTGAACAACAGTCGTGTAATTTGACATCCCCAATCACTCAGTCAGACCAGTCTGCAATTCACTGAGATGTTTTATTTTGTCTTAAATTGCACGGGAAGGCTTGTGTTTGTAAGAGCTGACCACCCAAAAATCCCATGCACAGAAAACGCTGCAAGATGTGAAGAAAGAAAGCAAATGTCTTGAACCACACAAACAAAAGAGAAGTTCATCTGTCTGATAGCTTGTGGTTGTTGTACCACAAAGGAATTGAAAAAGGAAAACAAAAGGGCTGAAATTGCAGCTGAACTCTCCATACCTAGAAAACCTCCATACCGACGCGGGTACTGCCAGGCAGTACTAGGTATTGGCAGATATGTAGCAAGATTGCAATACTTTACATAAATGTGATTCTGTGCTGAAGAGACTGCACAGTGTTGTGTAATTTGACATATTCAGCAAATACTTGTCATGAAATCTTAATAGGCTAGCTTAAGGCAGCAAGATCCAGCAACTGTGTTAATTAAATCTGACATCCTCTCCAACTAGAGATAATGTGCCACAGGCTTCTGTTTGTTATTAGTCCCCAGCTTCTGCAGTGGAAAAGACTGTGAGGTCATTGAAACTAGAGGGACTCTTTGACAATGGAGAAAATCAAGGACTACTGTAAGAACAGACCTTTGGGAAGGTAACAATTACTGGAATAAAGGAGAATGTCAGCTCCCCAATCAGTCAGTCAGTAAGGTATCGATATCTTTGCCTTTCCAAGAGCACACTATCATATAAGGTATTTGGGTGCCCAGAACGAAGGACCAGCATCCTGGTCAAGATAATGGAAGGCTTCATACCCATCCAAGAGGCCATAATGGAAGGACCAGGAGAGCGGACTTACCAAGAGCAGGTCACTACCCTACGTAGCAGGTGGCAGTGTTCCTCAGGGCTAAACGGTGTCTAAACGGAGTCTTGAAATGCAACTGTTTTGGAGACCGCCAGAGGGTGCTGCCCTGGACAATTTGGAAAGGAGACCAGAAGCAGTACCCGGGTCAACTTTAAAAGAAAGCCCACTGCCTCAGATTGATTGAGCCAGAGTTGGGAAGCAGTGGGCTACGCTCTGTTGGAGAAGGAAGGAGAATTGTGCCTGGTGTGTTTCTTTTCTGGTCATTAGTCTTGTGAAGAAGGTGTTGGGGCTCAATACCCCCCTTTATTTGAGCTTAAAGTATGTTTTGGGCTGTGTCTTATTATTGGTGCCCCTTTGTGGTTACAGGTGCTTCAAACAACAAAGACTACAATAAGGTAAAAGACATATACTGACACGTGTGACGTTTAAAATAAGTGCGGCACAGTTGTTAGTGGTCTTGCTCTTGGAGTCAAGGTTCATATCCATCACCAAGTCATTGTCTGTGTGCAGTCTGCCTGCTTTACTTTCTCTGCTTACTCCTTTTATTCTCTTTCATCCCAAAGACATACAGTACATGCCAGGTGTGGGTGAGAGCATGAGGGGCTATTTCATGCCTAGTACTACCATTATGGGCTCTGATAGCCATGATTTGGATTGAGAGACATCAGAATGTTATATTATGCTTAAAATGATTTGGTTGAGCACAAGGAAGAATTTGAATAAAGAAACTGAAGCAAGAATACAAAGAATTCTGAGTAAAATACAATTCAGGCAATTAAAAAAAAGCAAAAAAAAAAAAAAGCATTTGGAAGGTAACGAGAAAGGTAGGAAGAGACTCAAAACTGAACTTTCAATGTTTTTAAGTTTCAACTTCATTTAAAAACAAAGTTATAAAAGATGATATTGTGGAAGAATAATACCATCTAGGGGTCATTCTCCAATCTTATATATAAAGCTCAATATGTGTGTGTTTGTTCTTTATAGAATTCCACACCGCTAGTCCACTCTTAACAAAATTTTGCACACTTATCTCACCCTGTCAAGAAGAGACAACAGACTACTTTGGAACCAAAATATTGACACTGGGGACACCTTTGGGGATTCTTTTTTCATCTTTTTACTACGGTGAGTTTTAAGGACATTGCCACCTGTGTCACTGAGATCTTACCCTAGCGGGGCCCAGGTGTGATTCTAAAATGAGAATACATCTCTGGGGACAACTCATTAAAAAGGTTGAAGTGAAAAGGAGAGGAACCTGCTGCTACAAAGACTTCCTGAAACATCCACCCCCAATTCCTCCAGTCTGTGCACTTTACACATCGGGGTTTCAGTAAGAGAGCAAATGAGACTGAACTAAAGACTTGGCTCTGAGAGAAAATCAAAAGTTACAACTGCTGTTGTCAATTCAGGAGCTCAGTAGCACAAGGTAACTGAAGCTTAATGAGTAATGTGTACATTGTTGTAAGCACATTGACAGAAGAGGCAGGCAGACACACAAACACATGTAGTCCGCTGCAGCTACTTGGCTCCAAGTATTTGAGAAACACTTCTGTCTGCCCAGCACTATATGGCAAAAACAACAGCAAACAAAGTGTCAATTAGCATCGTGGCCTATGGATACACAACGTGTTAGCTCACTGCGTCTATTCTGGCATGACATATTTGCATTTCCAAGTAGAAAGTGATGTTAACTTACTTTAGTTATTTGTGTAGACGTGTACTCAGAAGGTGGATGTTTTACACCCTTGTCTTGCTCCGTCCTGGGCATGATGTTAACCTGCATCCAGCCCTGCAAGTAGGCCCTCCAATCTGCAGGGAAGAGTTGGGGGTTCATGAGAGAATTGGCACTCCGGGCACCATAAAAAACCTCCCACTGTCCCTGAAGTGGATTGTAATGTGGTGGGAATTTCAGCTTATGCTCCTAACCCCTCTCTCTGTGCTTCTACTGGTGCCATTAGGCAGATTCAGCGATTCGGGTGTGTTGAGTACTGAAATCTGCATCTCTTGTGGCTCTTATCAGCTCTCTCAATGGTATCCTCTTGATGGGGTGCGACACATTGTTTACTTGAAATGCATATCTTGCAATTTAAATTTACATGAACATAGCTGACAATTCCTTCACGTTGTATCATCAACCTGATATTACAGGTTATATTTATTTTTAACATGTGCAATGTGCTCATTGCACACATGACAAACATTTATATGCTTAATAAAGTTTTTGTCAGGAGACTTTTTGGCTGTAGATGGTTCATCGTAAACTGAAGCTTGCTGTCTGCCAAACCAAGGTAAGAAGAACACCACTGATCTTTTCAGTTCAGAATCACTGTCCCCGCTTTGAGCATCATCTTCATGAGGTGTTGGAGTGGTTAAGGAATGTGACACTCAGTGAGCTGTCTACTTGTCCCCAGGCAGTTTTAAGCAAAATTTACTCCTGGTTGTGTCCTATCATATATATTATCAGCCTGGCTCAGTAGGACTAGGCTATCCACAGCTAGTCTGTCCACTGTGGTTCATAATGGATGTCCACATGTTTTGTAGTGAACCTCAAAGCTACCACTTGTTGGAACTTCTGTTCTATTATTAAATTACTTCCAAAGCCTGGATCATCTTTCTGTGCCTCTTGAGGAAGTATTGACTATAAATACAAGCAGAACAACAAGGGGCCACCCTTCTAAACAACTGGCACTACTCTCTGTTGTGCCCATTGTAGAAGTTATTATCTTAGTAGTCTTTCATATGGCTCTTCCCCTCATATGTAGAGCCTCTTGTTGTCTGCAATACCAGTTCTTACCAGGCACCTTTTGGCATGCAAATAATAACATCTGCAACCAGGGTTTAATCAGTCTTTATTTGCAGAGCCTTCACAAGGTGATTTACAAAGGGATATCCTGCCCAGACTAAACAATGCACTGGTGAGATGGGGTTTGGAGTATTGTGTGCAATGCTGTTCACATCCTTAATAAAAAGTAAATAAAGCAACACTAGAGTCAGAGCAGAAAAAAAATGAACCAGGTGCCATCCTGCACTGAGCAGCACATGCTACTCCGAAACGTTCCCAGGGTTCTGAGACTTTGGGAGAACTGAATTCTTCTATCCATCCTTTAACTGTGGAAGTCATGTAATTCAGGGACAGTTCATGTGTTCAATATTTGAAAACCAGTGTTGTATAAAGTATCCAACAGACATATCTGAGTAAAAGCTGGGAAACTTTCTGAAAAGTGACTCAAGTAAAAGTAAAACGTGCCCATGTGAAAACTCCTCAAGTAGACTTTTGAAAATATCTGACATTAAGTGCAAGTAAATGTAGAATCTCTCTGTTTCTAATGTAGTCAACAAAACTTATAAACCTAAGTCAGTTCCAGCTATCTTCTTTTTGCATGTTGGTCGTATTCGTATTACCATCGCAAAAGTACAATATGAGCCAAGTAACTCTAATATGAAGCAGTACATTCATTGTGAGGGGACATGTTAATGATAGTATCCTAATTCAGTGGGGTGGGTGCTAATAGGAAAGGCGAACAGGCTTCTTCCACTTTAAGAAGGAGCTGATCCAGTCCATATAAGGGGAATTTTCTATTATGCTAACACCTAATTACATTTAATTTAAATAGGAAACACTTTTAAGCATTTCCTGGACCCAATAATGACCCCAATTTTGCTCAAGTAACTCTAAACTACAAGAAATGGACAGAATTAGTTTAATAATATCACAACAAATCCTAATAAGGAATTACATTAAATAATTAAATAATTCATGAAATAATTTAGAATTTTCTGCTTCCACATACAGAGGAATGCCCTTTTGTTTTTTCTTGGGCTGTTCCAACTAATTCATGATCTACTTTTGAGCTGTGATGCCCAGAGACATGTGAGTGACACACATGAGAAAGTGAGCCGACCATGTGAACGCACAAGCGTACCCCGCTACAGCCTGCAAAACCGGCCCTGTCCTGTTCAGGAGGCTGCCATGAGTCCAGCCCCGCCCAAAATTCCCAGCTCCGCCCTGTTTTGTCAGTTTTCAGAGAGGAGTACTAGGAATGACTGCGTAGTTGACCAGGTGTTAGTGTCTCTGCATGCATCTGAAAATCATCGTAGATTCTTCATAATAGACACATTTTCCTAAAGTGGTGGGAGCTGGTATTTTTGATAAATAACTGTGAAGGTTAGGGTGTGCCAGTGAGCCCCAAACTACAAACACAAACACACAAGACAGTCCCAGTGTTTTATTACACAAATACCTTGTATACACAAGCACCAAAATGAGTTGTCTTTTCTCTCTCTTACTGCTTTTCTCTCCTATCCTCTCCTGTCCCAAACTGCTTTCCTCCAGTCGAGTGTTGCCTTCCTTCCTCCCAGCTCCAACTCTGGGCCCATGATGGGAGGTAGGCAGTCCCTTTTATTTTAGCCACCCCAGAAGTGCTCCCGATCTTCCACACATGTGATTTCTCAGCAAATTCAGGTGTGGCGGAAACCCCATGACATAGTGACTCCCCAATCCTACGGCAGCTCCCCTGGAGGTCCCCATGGGACGCAGCAAGGCTGTCCCCTGGGACAACAATACCCGGCAATGCCCTGCAGGCACCCATGTGGGAATCTGAGTCTGGACTCGCTGCCATCTAACGTCCTGGGGGAGTAACTTATGAAAGCTGTCTGTCCCTGTCTTTCCCTACTAAGGGTGTCTGTCTGGGTAAGGCGTGCTGACCATCCTTCATATTACTAAGTATATTATTGTGCGTATGGACATAGCCCTTTTGCTTTATGGTGCAATCAGACCTGCTCCTTCCATTACACAGATCACGCTATGTGTGTGGGGCCCGTGATCGGAAGACCGATGCAGAGGTTGCGGTGCCCATTGAGTAGGTTTGCAGACCTTCCATGATTCAGGTGCTCCGCTGGACAGCTAATTGGATTGCACGTTTTTGTCACTTGGTTTACTTGACTTGAGTCAGATAACTCCTCCCACAATTCTAATCTTAACCATAGTGTAACGGGGCATTTTGTGTAACATAACTGAAGTATAATGCAAAGCAACAACCTCCACAGCAGAGCAGAGCTCTGGAGGTCCACAGCTTGACTGTATTGGGGTTATCGTCGTCTCAAGAATCGTCAAAGTAATGTTGTTGACAGTCACCTGTTGTGATCATTTTCCATTAATGAGCAGAAAGAAAGGTTCAGGTCAATACCAGTTAGGAGCACAGAAATGAAAAAAGGAAAGCGTGAAGAAGCAGCTTTGTGCAGTGTGTAGAAACCTAAATTTGTCTAAATACCAGTAAGCTAGCTCATGGGCCCCCAAGAAGACTCTTCTTAGGGCCCCAGTTTAACTAGGGGTGGCACTGGGTGTAACACTGCAGTAACACATAAGTATAAAAAAAGAAGCCAATCGAATTTGAAAATTTATTGAATTAAAAGTAAAAATTGCACATTCATGTAAAGTAGAAAACCAGTGTTGCAATTTTCAAAGTGAATATGGACTGGTTGGCTCCAAAACTGGGACTGATGGAACGTTCCCCAGCTAGGAGGCTTTTGTAATGGACAGATGGGCAACCTGCCTAGAATCAATGGGACACCATTATAATGGATGCTCCTAATGGAAGGATGAGCATCCTGCATGGGATGGATAATCCTCACCTGGCCAGGCTGCTGAAATAATGAATGGGTGGAATGGGGCTGCTCCCTGGGATCATGATGGGAGCCAGCACTGATACAGTGTGTTGCCACATCCTAACACACAACAAACCACCTCAGGATCCCAAATTAGGATCTGGGCGCAGCCATGCAATGGGTGATACTCGCAATGAATGCAAGTTTTTTTTGTTTTTTTTTACATTGGCTCTACACCCCCAAAAAGATGTGTGGCATGGGAGTTGTAGTTCTGCTGGGCAGCCTGGCTGGATTACATGGGAGGTGCCAGGGAGAGCTGCAGGGATGACGATTCCTTACTTTAGAGGGGGTCCATCTGACCCAAAAATGCTTCCTGGATTTGAGGCTGTGACACCAGAAGTACTATCCAGTCTGGCATAAAAGAGACCACAAAGTCATTGGGAGTGGAGGAAGTACAAAACTTACTGGGAGAGGAGAAGAGAGAAGAGGACAATCAAACGTGAATATACTTGTGTTATTTGATCAATAAGTGCCACAATATGTAGCAGTGTTTGAAAATGTTTTCAGCATTCAGAGATTCCATATGATTTCTTGAGGAAGTAATCTATCTATCTATCTATCTATCTATCTATCTATCTATCTATCTATCTATCTATCTATCTATCTATCTATCTATCTATCTATCTATCTATCTAAAATTGTAAGACTTGTCTGTCTGCCACTAAAAACTCATGGACCCGTGGCCTTTGAAGTATGATCTTGGTCTCAGTCGTCAGCTTTTGATAACCATTATTGCACTTCAAGTATCTCTCATGGCTGACACAGACACAGCCAGTGCCTGACCTCATTGGAAATGCGTGGCCATGCGCCCCACTGTTCTGCTTGACACCTAGCTCAGATGACAAGTATGGCCAACCAATCACGCTACTGGTCTGAATTACAAGTGCAGCACACAGCGGTATTCAACACAACACACATGCCCCCCTGCAGCATTGACAGGAAAGGCCACCAGTGTGCACCATTCTATATCACTGACACATCAACTATGATCATGCTGCTGGTCTGACACAAAAACAACTTCATCAACTGAAAACTCTTACAATAATCTCAGTTTAGTGACAGGGACTGCTTCCTTTTGTGAGAAGTGCATGCACTACCTAGTCTGACATGCATTCAGGCCACATACTAGATAAGAAACAGGTGCAAACGCCGACCAGCGTTACAAAGACAGGCTGACTAGCTTCATTGCTCACGTGAGCTATCAAAGACGTGGCATCATGCATCATCTCACGGGAAATTTATGGGTGCAGGTGACTCTGTGAACCAAAACAGCAGCCGATTGATCATGCCTCTTGTTTGACATGAAAGTAAAAGTGGCCTTCAGTTCCTTCTCTCTGAGAGTGGTGACGCAAGTATTCCAAAGGCTTGATGAACCGGACTTTAGCTGTGGACTGGCAGTCTGCATGTTCAGCTAGTACTGATAATAATAATACAGTGGAATACTGCTAAGACATTCAGCTCCGGCTACTGTGGTTCAGGCCCTTGTGTTCCCTCGACATTCCCATGATTAACAGGTTGGATTGATTAGTAATCTGAAATTGTCCAGGTGTGACTGAATATGTCCTGCAATAGACAAGCTGCCCCTTTGGGACTGGCAGTAGTTGGTAGTCAGCGCCAGCTGTAGCATTTTTGGTAGTCTTGGGGTAACTGTAAATGGCACTTCCAAACTTTACTTGGGGGTGTCACCTTGGTGTGAGCATGCTCTGGAACTGGGGGCTTTGGTGTTTAAGCAGAGAAACTCATAGCTAGGAACTGGTGGAAGGGGTCCCATTTAGTGTTGTATTGAGTCCCAGTATTTCTACATTAGGTCTGCCAAGTGCCTACTGTAGGTAGTAGAAGGTTTATTATTACAAGTATACAAGTATCGCAAAATTCTTACTTGCACTCCCATCCAACCAGTGATTTATGACTACATTCTGGTGCCATGTAAAGGAAGAATGCACTGAAATGCAAAAATTAATTTTGTTTAACAGGAAAGCTTATCTGATGGACTCTTTATTTATGTTCTGTTTTGGTTTGCCTCAGCTTCCTGAAACCATGCAAAAAAAAAGGTGGAGAAAAGATCTAGTTGTGTTAGCTACTGTGGTGATTCAAAAGATATTGAAAACTCGAATATTGAAAAATATTGAACAATCGAAATAGATTGGTTGAGTGGAAAGAGTAACAATACAGATTTGCTTTTGCCATTTTGTTTTTTGAAGCTTTCACCGCTTACCATCTTAACTTTCATCAGTGCTGCTGGACAATAACAAGAGCTATCCCAGGAAGTGATTAGCTGGCAAACAGTTTGAATGTACCTAAAAAGCCTATTCACAGATACCTGTTTGACAAAGAATGTAAAGCTTGTGGCCTGTAGAGGACATACCAAGTCCTAGATCCCAGACATAACTACCAAAGACACAGTCTCAGGTTCAAGTACAGTTCTTTAAAGAGTTCCATCACCCGACAGTGCAGCTCAGCACTTACTTCAGTCCTTCATTTATTCCCTCTGACCTCCTCCAGTCCACCCAGGTGAATGTGGTCCTTCTCCTTTATCGGCTCAAACTCCCTGGGCCAAGTGGAGGGCTCTCTTTTAATCTGCTGAAGGACATCCAGGTGAGGTGGCACCACTCCAGTCATGATGTAATCAATATCTGATGATTCCCCCTGGCAGTCTCCACCAAGAACCTCATTGGACTGCAACTCCCATACTGCTTTTGCGGATATCCAGACTGGGGCTCGCCAGATGGGATGCTGGCTCCTAGTGTACCGGGGGACGCTCTGCCATGGTAGGCAGTCATCCACTGCTTTGTCCTTCCAGCCTCCCAAGCCCAACCACTGGGTTCCACCATGCCTGCTGGGACTGTAGCCCCAGTGTGATTTTCTGTAGCAATGCCCTGGTGTGGACACAGCATCCTCGCTGACCTTCCTGTAGCAAGAAAGCAGGGTCCATCCCGGCTGAGATGCTGGTTCGTCCTTACAACCTGTATGCTGTTAGAATGTCAGATTTGTACAAACTATAGGCTATTGCACTGTTTCTGATCCTATCTGGACAGGCTCCCAGGTTGAAAAATAGAGGAAAGGACCACTACCTGAAACCCCTTTTGAGGAGGAGGGCCTCTTTATGTGGTTTTGAAGGTGCAATTCCAAACCCACTTTCATAGGCACTCTACTCTAAACTCCCAACTAGAAAATGTGTTTTAAAAATCCAGAACAGGAATTCCTTTTTGTTCTTCTTGCGGAAGATGAAAACAATGAAACTGCATCCGCTATTGGAACATCTATCATGCTGTTAGTAAAAGGAAAACAGCTGTTTTTTTTCCTTTTTTCCTGTTCTCAGGTCTGTTTTTATTATCATTTTCAATAGTCTTTGTATTTCACTGTTTAAACATTTGTAAGTGTCCTCTGTTTAGTTTTGTTAGGATTCTGTATTTAATTTCATTATTTGATCCTAAAATAAATAATGTATTGCTTAAGGACAATAAGAATTAAGTAAAATGGAGTCATAGTATTGTGCAAGGCAGGATCCAAGCCTGGACAGTACACGAGTCCAGCACGTGACACAGTCACAGAGAGAGTGGCACATTAAGGTCACCAGTCAACTTAACTTACACATCCAAACTGTTAAGGTGATAGGACATGCTTTGAGGTCCTGATGTTAGACATCACAAATGAATTAAATGTAATGTACTCAGACTTGCTGAATCCAATTGAAGGCCTTGGGATGGCAGAACCAACCCCATAGGAATAAAAAATCAAAAGATTTTTAATATCTATTTGGTTTCTCCTGGGCAACAATGAGATCAGAAAGAAATAAAATGGAGACATTGCCTTGTATCTCCCGCTTCTCAGATTTTTCTCCTGAGACAAAATACCCCGGTATTCTCACAAGGGTCTCCTCTTGAGTTTCAGCAGATACCTCAACAAAGTGAAACAATGGACTCAGATTTTCCAGGTTGTGTCTTGATATTTTTTTACAATTTGAAAGTACTTGCATTGTGTGCTCAGTAATATGCGGTGAAATGTATGGACAGTTATTTGTGCTAATAAAACACTACGATTACAGAACTGTAGTCCTTGCTTCTGAATAATACTATTAGTTCTCAAATTTATCTTGCTGTGCTCCAATTAGATCTCACTTAATCTAGAAGAAAAGGCAGGCAATGTGACATACTGGTTAAGACTCTGAACTTCAAATCCTGAGGCGTGGGTTCAAATTCTACTAGTGATACAAGAAAGTCACTTCATCTGCCAGGTGGTCCAATTGAAAAAATAAAACAAATTTAACTGATTGCATCTCAAACATTTTAAGACACTTTGGAGAAGGGCACCATTTCTTTAATTAGTAACAAATGTGAAGCCTTGAAAGAGATTAAAACAAGATCTCACAAAATATCACATGCTTTTCAGACGAAATTCTTCATATTTGACTCCTTTCACCTCAATTGTATCTCATGTCTTCTTTTTGTCTATTCATGCTAAGGAATTTTAGAAGAACCATTTATAGCAAAGTTGATTCTTTACTGAAACCTAAATAAGAATCTCTTTTAAGTCTCATCAGCCATCAAAGATCAACCTTTGGCCTGTAAACTTTTCCTATGGGATATCAGTAGCAGTGGGCACAAGGCAGGAAACAGTCCTGATCAGGGCACCCATCCATCTCAAGGCACACTCACACATACACGGAAGATTTGGAACACATCTTTGGGGATGTGGGAAGGGAAAAGCTGAATACTATGAAGGTAACCCAAACAGACACAGGTGTTTGAAAACAGGCTTCAGAATCCGTGAGGATTACCCACTACACCACACATGTAGTGCCTTCAGAAGGCATTCAGACTCTTTCATTGTTTATCCATCCATCCATCCATTACCCAACCTGCTATATCCTAACTACAGGGTCATGGGGGTCTGGTAGAGCCAATCCCAGCCAACACAAGGCGCAAGGCAGGAAACAAACCCCGGGGAGGGCGCCAGCCCACCGCAGGGCACACACACACACACACTAGGGACAATTTAGAATTGCCAATGCACCTACCCTGCATGTCTTTGGATTGTGGGAGGAAACCGGAGTACCCGGAGGAAACCCACGCAGGGAGGACCCGGGAAGCGAACCCGGGTCTCTTAGCTGTGAGGCAGCAGCACTACCCACTGTGTCACCATGCCGCCCTTTCACTGTTTATTCTTTTTGTTATTTGTGGCTTTGTGCTGCAATCTTTTATTTTTTCCCTCATCAACCAACCCTCAATACAACAGAATGACAAAGCAAAAAACAAGATTTAAGGAGGTTTTGCGGATTTATTAAAAAAAAAAGAAATATTCCCTTGGCACAAAAAATCAAGCCCTTGTCAGGGATGCCAGGGGCCATGACCCGGCCGGGACGCCAGGAGGGACCGGAAAAGGGTCAGAGCCCTGCCTGGATCACGTGGGGTTCGCCTTCCGGGTTGCTTTGGGGGCCACGGGTCAAGGGCATGGAAGCCCTTCCCTGTAGGGGCCCGTGGTCACCGCCAGGAGGCGCCCAATGCCTTGGGGACTTGTTTCCCCCAGCACTCCTGCCACACCAGGAAGTGCTGGGGGGAAGATTTATGACAGCGCCCGGAGAGCAGCCGGGAGGACAGCCGGCACTTCCGCCACACTTGGGCGTGGCCAGAAGAGGATTGCCGGGAACACCTGGGGCTCATCCGGGTCCTCTATAAAAGGGGCCGTCTCCCTTCATTCGAAGCTGGAGTCGGGTGGAAGCAGGACGAAGCTCAGGAGGAGAGTGGAGGCGGCCCGAAGACAAGGCATTGTGGCCAGGACTGTTTGGGGTTTGTTTGTGCACTAAACTGGGTCTGTGTGACCATTGGACTGGGTCTTTGTGACCAATTAGTTGTAAATATTGTAGTAAATAAACGTGGGGTGGTTTGAGAAACAACATGTCCGCCTGTCTGTGCCCGGGTGCCGTTCACACCCTTTATTAAGCACTTAGTTAAATCCCCATCTCCTTGGATTTGACACGACACACTTTGCACACATGGATATTGTGCGTTTTCTGCCATTCTTCTCCACTGACCCTCTCAAGCTCTGTCAGGTTGGAAGGAGACAGTTGGTGGACGTCTATGTTCAGGTCTCTCCAGAGATGTTTGATGGAGTTCAGATTCAGGCCTGGTCTGAGTAACTTGAGGACATTCACAGAGTTGTGCTTAAGCCACTCTAGGGGTGTCTTTACTTTGCCCTTATGGTCATTGTCTTATTGGAAAGTGAACCTTTGGCCCAGTCTAAGGTCCAGAGTGGTCTGAAGCAAGTTTTCTTTAAGGATTCTGCTTATGGTTTGCAAAGCCTTAAATAATCTCGCTCTGTCCTATATTGCAGAATGCCTCTCACCTTACACTCCAAATCATAACCTTAGATCTTCAAATGAATGTCTGCTTATAACTCCAAGAGCTAAACTTAAATGAAGTGGTGTGGCACCCTTCTGCCGTTATGCACCTAAAATCTGGAATAGTTTACCAATAGAAATTTGCCAGGCTAATATGGTGGAGCACTTTAAAAAAACTGCGAAAAACTCATTTTAGCATGGCTTTCTCATAGCTTCATTTTAGTTTAACCCTGATATTCAGTATATGCATTTAATTAACTTTTTTTTTCATGGCTCTGAAATCCGTATTAACCCCTACTTTCTCGGCTGTGGCGATCTGCACCCCCAACACCTGATCAAAGCACCGTGCCGTCCCTACATTGATGGATTGAAGACCAGAGGTCCACGTGACCATTATCATCAAATTCTTCCTTGTGAAGCCTGAAAACCATGAGGACTGATTGAGGTCATTTATGTTAGGTAGAATGCCCAGTAGGGGCTGGGTGGTCTCATGGCCTTGGAACCCCTGCAGTTTTTTTTTCCAGCCGTCTGGAGTTTTTTTTTTTTCTGTCCTCCCTGGCCATCTGACCTTATTTTGATTCTATGTTAATTAGTATTGTCTTTTTTCCCTCTTTCTTCATCCTGTAAAACATTTTGAGCTACATCATTTGTATGAAAATATGCTATATAAATAAATGTTGTTGTTGTTGATGATGTCTCTGTACTTTGCTCAGTGTAGCTTTCCCTCACATCCTTCCATTCTCCCTGCCCCTGTTGCTGAAATACAACACCACAGCATGACGGTGCCACCACCATGTTTCACCCTTGGCATGGTGTTGTGCAGGTGATGAGCAGTGCCTATTTTCCCCCAGACAAGATGATTAGAATTGAGGCTAAACCTGGGAATTTTATTTCACATAAAAGTCATTTAGGTGCATTTTTGGCAAATTCCAGGTAGGCTTTCATGTGTAATCTGGCCACTCTGCCATAAAGGAAAGATTAGTGGACAGCTCAAGGGATGGTTTTCTTTCTGGAAGTTTCTCCCAACTCGACATGGTTTCTCTGGAGCTCAGCCAGTGTAACCATAAGGTTCTGACTAGTCAAGTCAAGGACATTACCTGAGTTGTCTCAAAGCTACTATGTTGTTTTTGCTTTATGCTTTGAATCATTGTCTTGCTGGAAGGTGAACCTTTAGCCCAGTCTGAGATTCACAGCCTTCTGGAGCAGGTTTTTATTAAGGATATCTTTGTGCTTTTCTCTGTTTAGCTTTCCATTAACCCTGAGTAGTCTCCCAGTCCCTGCCATTGAAAAAAACCCCCAAGGCATGATGCTACCACCACCATGCTACACCTTTGGAGTGGTATTGTGCAGGTGATGAGCAGTGCCTGGTTTCCTCCAGATATAATGTTTCGAACTGAGGCCAAACAGTTCAATCTTGGTTTCAGCAGATCAGAGAGCCTTGCTTCCCACAATCTGAGGGTCCTTCAGATGCATTTTTACAGACTCCAAGCAGACTTTCACTTGTCATATGGCAACTCTGTCACAAAGCCCAGGTTAATAGAGTGTTGCAGTGATAGCTCTCCTTCTGGATGTTTCAATCACCTCCACATAGGATCTCTTAGGAGCTCAGCCTTCAGGTTCTTGGTCACTTCTCTTACTTAGGCCCTTCTCCCCCAGTTGCTCAGTTTTGCCAGACAGCAAGCTCTAGAAAGAGTTGTAGTTGTTCCAAACTTCTTCCATTTAAGAATTATGGAGGCCACTGTTTTCTTGGGAACCTTCAATGCTGCAGGACTGTTTTTTGTAGTCTTCTCCTCCATACCTGTTCCTCTTTGCTTTGCAGGCAGTTCCTTAAACTTCCAAGGCTTGGTTATTGCTCTGATACACATGGTCACATGGGACGTTCTTTAGATGGGTGTGGGCCTTTCCTAATCATGTCCACTATATTGAATTGACCACAGATGAACTCCAAACAAAGGGGTAGGAACATCTCAGTGATGAGCAATGGAATGGGATACACCTGAGCAACATTTTAGGTGTCACAGCGAAGGGTGTGAATGGTTGTATCTGTGGGACATTTAAAGTTTTTATTTGTAATAAATTTGCACTAATTTCTAAAATCCCATTATGGTGTTGTCATTTCATGGTATTGAGTGTTATTTGATAAAGGAAAAAATTCACTCAAATGATTTTAGCATCAGGCTGCAATATACAGTAAGAAAATGTGTAAAAAGTGAAGGAGTCTGAAAACTTTCCAAATGCACTGTAATTATTTTATAAATTAAGAGACCTCCTAATCTTCAGACCACATTATTCACTGAAGTTGACATACAAAATAGCTATTAACTTTAATAATTGTATTGGGTAAATTAGATACTGAAATGGACAATCTAGTCAAAAGCTGTCTAATTCTAATTGATTCAGTGTGGTTTCTCCAAATTGTGACAGAGCCTGCACAATCATAGTTTAAATTTGATTAGCTTCCAGAGTGGTGACATCCTTCCAGTGATCCATTTTCCAATCTACTTCTCAAGTTCTGGGTTGAATCAAGTCTAATAGCAATATAAAAATCAGCAAACAAATAACTTGTATGTGAAGTATGTGAACTCATAACGCTGCTCCTTTCAAAACAAAGTGAAAGGGAATTCATCTTGGTTCAATTACAAAATTACAATCCTGAGTGTAAATGGAGATTAATACACATGCAGGCTTACCAGCCTGCACAGACTCAGAGTATTAAAATGTAAAAGAAATCTCTCTGTATGACAAGCTCTGATTACCAATCCATATTAAAAGGTGAAAATATTTAAAACCTCCCAGCTTTATTGAGAACAATAGCTGACCTCAATAATAAGAAATACAAACTATGTGATACAACTCCACTTACATTGAAAGCAATGGGGTGGTGCAGTGGTACTTCACGGATCCCGCTTCCATGGTTCAAATCCTGTTCTTGGTCACCGTCTCTGTGATGTCTGCATGCTCTCGCTGAGTCTGTGCTGAGTTTCCTCTGGCTTTCATCTCAAAGACGTGCAGGGTAGGTGAACTGGTGATTACATACCGGCATCAGCCCAATCTGAGTGGGCCCTGCAACAGACTGGCACCCCATCCAGGGCTGATGAATGCCTTAAATCAGGAAAGACGGTGACACTCAGCAACCCTGAATTGGCCTGAATACCTCATGCTATGTTATTAGATGCAACAGCATCCTCAGTGTCATCAATAATGGCATTAAACTGCAGTCACCATCCAGATTTGAGAGCACTGGATCACAACATGCCATCTCCACCACTTAATGTCTTAGCAAATTTAAGTCAATAAAAGCAAAGGAATTACATATAATACAGTATGTTTGATTTCTGAGATTAAACCTACAACCCCTCCATAAGACTGAGCTCAAATAGTGTTGAAAAACTCGTGTGCAGTATTTGCACAACTAATTATGAATATATGAACATATAATAATAATAATAATAATAATAATAATAATAATAATAATAATAATAATAATAATAATAATAATAATTCTTTACACATATATAGCACATTTCACACTACACAAAGAGCTTTGCAAAGTCCATGGACTGAGGGCCTTTGATGCGAACCCATAATCTTCTTAATGCATGTATATATATATATATAAATATACAGTATATTACATGGTTTAATGTCAAATAACGCAAAGAGTATGTGACACGTGTTTTGCCCTTATATACTATATATATATATATATGATTAATGTATCTTCTATAAATGACTCATTTCTTTATTCCTTTAAACTAGACATAATGGTGAACTGACAGCTACCTGCCATTTGAAAATACTTACAATTGATTCTGACTTCACAAAAATAAAGCTGATTTGTTTGGAAATTTGGGCTAACCTGCTAAAGTCTGTCACCCACACATCACTATATATATACTGTATACATATATATATATATATATATATATATATATATATATATATATATATATATACTGCGGTGGGCTGGTGCTCTGCCCGGGGTTTGTTTCCTGCCTTGCACCCTGTGTTGGCTGGGATTGGCTCCAGCAGACCCCCATGACCCTATAATTAGGATATAGTGGGTTGGATAATGGATGGATGGATATATATAAACTGCTCAAAAAAATTAAAGGAACACTTTGAAAACACATCAGATCTTAATGGGAAAAAAATCCTGCTGGCTATCTCTACTGACGTGGACTAGGTAATGTGCTAGGAATGGAAGGAGGCCACATTGTTTGATGGAAATGAAAATTATCAACCTACAGAGAGCTGAATTAAAAGACACCCTGAAAATCAAAGTGAAAAAATGATGCAGCAGGTTCATCCATTTTGATTAAATTTCATTGCAGCAACTCCAAATCGTACTCAGTGGTTTGTATGGTCCCCACGTGCTTGTATGCATACCTTACAATGTTGGGGGGGGGGAGCATGCTCCTAATGAGACGACGGATGGTGTCCTGCGGTATCTCCTCCCAGATCTGGACCAGGGCATCAGATGGACTGAAACATAATGTCCCAGAGGTGTTCTATTGGATTTAGGTCAGACGAGAGCGGGGGCAAGTCAATGGTATCAATTCTTTCATCCTCCAGGAACTGCCTGCAAACTCTCACTACATGAGGCCGGGCATTGTCATGCACCAAGAGGAACCCAGGAGCCACTGCCCCAGCATAGGGTCTGACAATGGGTCCAAAGGTTTCATCCCAATACCTAATGGCAGTCAAGGTGCCATTGTGTAGCCTGTAAAGGTCTGTGCATCCCTCCATGGATATGCCTCCCCAGACCATCACTGACCCACCACCAAACCGGTCATTAGCTGAACGATGTTACAGTCAGCATAATGTTCTCCACAGCTTCTCCAGACCCTTTCACGTCTGTCACATGTGCTCAGGGTCAACCTGCTCTCATCTGGGAAAAGCAAAGGGCACCAGTGGTGGACCTGCCAATTCTGGTATTCTATGGCAAATGCCAATCGAACTCCACGGTACCAGGCAATGAGCACCAGCCCCACTAGAAGATATCGGGCCCTCAGGCCACCCTCAGGAAGTATGGTTCTGATTGTTTGGTCAGAGACATTCACACCAGTGGCCTGCTGGAGGTCATTTTGTAGTGCTCTGGCAGTGCTCATCCTGTTCCTCCTTGCCCAAAGAAGCAGATACTGGTCAGTCCTGCTGATGGGTTAAGAACCTTCTACAGCCCTCTCCAGCTCTCCTAGAGTAACTGTCTGTCTCCTGGAATCACCTCCAT
This sequence comes from Polypterus senegalus, assembly GCF_016835505.1. Lineage (NCBI taxonomy): Eukaryota > Metazoa > Chordata > Cladistia > Polypteriformes > Polypteridae > Polypterus > Polypterus senegalus. The sequence continues at coordinate 133,822,053 of NC_053163.1, read as the reverse complement.
GCCCTTGAGACTGTGCTGTGAGATACAGCAAACCTTCTGGCAATGGCACATATTGATGTGCCATCCTGGAGAAGTTGGACTACCTGTGCCAGCTCTGTAGGGTCCAGGTATCGCCTCATGCTACCAGTAGTGACACTGAACATAGCCAAATGTGAAACTAGTGACAAAAGAGGAGGAGGAAAAATGTCAGTGGCCTCCACCTGTTAAACCATTCCTGTTTTGGGGGTCGTCTCATTGTTGCCCCTCTGTTGTTAATTTCATGAACACCAAAGCAGCTGAAACTGATTAACAGCCCCCTCTGCTACTTAACTGATCAGATCAATAGCCCAGAAGTTTCATTGACTTGATGCAATACTCTCATTAAAAGTGTTCTTTTAATTTTTTTGAGCAGTATATACAGTATATGTATATATATATATATTCATTGCATTCATAGTCTGAGTCCCGACCTGAATTGTGTGGGTGGTTAACTACCAGGTAACGCTTGTGGTTGGTTTGCCATTTGGCAAACATCCGCCACGTTGCCCTCTTCATCTGCAAGAAGCAGATCATGGAATGTTGCATAGTTTACTGTCAAATAATGCAAAGAGTATGCGACACGTGTTTCACCCTCATTTGGGCTCATCAGGCGTACACACTCTACTGCTCCCCTCTTGGGGATCGAACCTCGGACGTCAGCTGACGTTGCGCACTCTTTGCATTATTTGACAGTAAACTATGCAATATATAGTATATATATATATATATATATATATATATATATATAGGGTGGCACAGTGGTGCAGTGGGTAGCGCTGCTGCCTCGCAGTTTGGAGACCCGGGTCCTCCCTGTGTGGAGTTTGCATGTTCTCCCCGTGTCTGCGTGGGTTTTCTCCCACAGTCCAAAGACATGCAGGTTAGGTGCATTGGTGATTCTAAATTGTCCCTAGTGTGTGCTTGTTGTGTGTGTGTGTGTGCGTGCCCTGTGGTGGGCTGGTGCCCTGCCTGGGGTTTGTTTCCTGCCTTGTGCCCTGTGCTGGCTGGGTTTGGCTCCAGCAGACCCCCGTGACCCTGTATTTGGATTCAGCGGGTTAGAAAATGGATGGATGGATGGACTTGGAATCAATTAAAAAAATTAATCTCATAATGGAATGGAATTAATTGTAATTATTTGCATCTAACATTAAAACCTGCAATCATAATATATATATTTTTTTCCCAGTTACTAATAACTTCCTTTGTCTTTGTTTTCTGTTTCCGGTAACCTGTGGTGGTGTTCTACACCAGTGCCACTTTACAACCATTGTGCTGGAAATGTTGAAGGATACTAATGTAATGATATAAACCTGCAGCACATCATCTTCTAAGACTTTCATCATTTCCAGATAATATTGAATTATGCTATCGCATTTCTGTATTGTAGAATATCTATTTGGGGCTGGTGAGCCTTTGGTTGTGGAAGCCCTTAAGGTTTATTTTCTCCAGCATTCTTGCAATCTTCAGTTTTACTTTGCTCTCCTCTCCAGTCATCTGACCATAGTGTACAGTATGTCTTCAAATTGGACATTGATGTTGACCAGTTTAATCATTAGACTTACAAACTATGGATTCTTCCATTTGACCATTTTTATAATATTAAATTCTGTTTTAGTACTTATTAAGCATTTGGAGTTACATGTATGCATGAAAATGTGCTATAGAAATAAATGCTATTGTTGTTGCTGAGTGGAAGTGATTAAAAGGCCACTACTTCCCATGCATCAATAGGTTTAGACAAGCAGGCAGAGGCACAAAATTCTCCTTGTTGGTGGAAGGTGACCAAGTGAAGTGGAATTAATAGTTGGAGTAAAACAGTGAGGAAGATATTAATTTAGTCAGTATTAAGAGGTAAGTGGGTGAACCGTATTTCCAGAACGTTAAGCACATCAGCATCAGTCTAGGTAGTGAAATGTGGGTCATTTGCTCTTTGTTCTCTTTATTAATTTCTCCAACACCCCTTAACTATTTCCATGGGCTTAACAAAAGCCAGTTATTCTTATACTTTGTCTGATTTAGCATTTAATGTCTTCCAGGAGATATACTGGGACATGGAAATGACCCAACTTACAAAGCTACATTCTAGATAGATAGATAGATAGATAGATAGATAGATAGATAGATAGATAGATAGATAGATAGATAGATAGATAGATAGATAGATAGATAGATAGATAGATAGGAAATGCAAGGGTAAGGAATGTAACAACCTCCTTGTTTTAAAAATATCTCCTTAGAGGGTTGTCTTTCATGCACAGTTCATTCCCTGGAAGAAGAAGAAGAAGAAGAAGAAGAAGAAGAAGAAGAAGAAGAAGAAGAAGAAGAAGAAGAAAACGAAGAAGAAGAAGAAGAAGATGAAGCAGAAGAAGAAGAAGAAGAAGAAGAAGAAGAAGAAGGTGGTTTACTGAACTCCTCTCAGACTCTCAACCTTTCATTTCCATCCTGAAGTTCCCCCATTTCCTCTCTGACTTTCTCTGGCCATGTTGACTACTCAGACATCCAAACTCCCTTCTGGACTGAACCCTGGGTGTAGCATTTCCAGTGCCTTCCTGACAAGAGAGCTAAATAGGGTCTGAGATGGACCTCAAATGACTTTTGCTATTCCTGAATGTCTGACTTAAGGACAAGGTGCAAACAGTGACAATAGACAGACTGATATTTCAGTACTGGAAACAGCTTATGAACAATAAAGTTTGAAATGATCAAACTTACAAATTCACACATTAAAGCAAAATCAAATAAATGCGGGTCATGCATTTTAAGTGGTTGGAATATATGTGAAGCACATCATATAAAATAAATGAGTTGAATTGAATTACATGTAAATGTACACCCTCATTAAGGGTTAATTCCTGCCTTGTGCCACATGCTGCCAGGATAAGCTCTTTCCCGTGTGATGCCAAGATGGATTAAGTGAATTCAGTAAAGCTTGGATTGATTTGGCTGAAATTATTCAGTTGTTCCGGTCATATGCCACTGCGTCGTCTTGCTTTTCTTATCGTCTATGAAATGTCACCCTAGTACTGGAGTTTCTGAAGCATACCTGTAGCATTTCTGAACAGAGTCTCCTGTGACAGCTTTATGTCACCACAGTGCAACAGGATCTGGAGTGTTAGCAAAGCCATTGGTCTGCCTTGCTAGTAGCACGCTGCCTCTCGGGCACCCCCATGATGTCATGTAACACTAAAAGCCCATAATGGTGCTGATTGTCTGCTCACCTGAATGCACCCATCTCAAATATTCATGTGCTGTCTGAACTGGTGATCTCCTGATTTTAAATCCAACTCTTTTCCCATCTAATCATCTTGTTACTTTTTGGAAACCCCCATTTTAGCACCGTATCTCATTTTTCTGTTTACCGTGTGTTTGTTTTACTGTCGCAATTCCAAAACCACAAAACTTTAAAATGTGCAGTGCAAAGGACTTGTGTCTGTCAAGAATAGGCTCCCCTCCACAGCCCCGCTCCTATTATACTTGGCTGATATTCCTTTTATTTGTGTTTTATCACAATGGTAACATCCTGTAGCCCATAATTTAAAAGTTATTTTGTGTTTCCTGTCTTACTGCCTTTGGTGCCTGGTAGGTTATGAAATCCAGTAGTCCTAGTATTACAGGAAAAAAAAAATCTTTATAAAATGAATTTGTGGATGACAGTGGATGGCTGAGGCTGCCACAGCAAATAGTCAATGACAAGCCATTTTAACCTTTTATGCCTTCATTTGAATGACCATAATTACATTCTGAAGAATGAAAATTACATGCCAGATGTCTAAAATACAACTTTAACTCGGCGGGATTCAGATGCAGCATAATGGCTAGCACTACGACTACTTCACAGATCAACTGACTTGGCTTCAGATCTGTACCTTCTCCCTATGCATATGTGAGATTTTTCTCTGGATACTAAAGCTAGAAGATGTGTGTGCTAAATTAAAAGATGAATTTAAATTGACCCCGTGGGTGTGTGTGTGTGTGCGAGCAAGTGAGTCCTGTGATGGACTGGCACCCCATCCAGGGTTAATTCCTCTCTAACAAGTGATGCTAATGGGACACACTCCAGACCCTGGGACCCTGAATTGTATTCTGTGCATTTGAGAGTGTTTTGTAATGTCATGTTAATCTAAATTGAATCACAGTAATTAGAGATATAAAAAACTGGGGTGGGGATATTTCTCATTGGGGTCTATGGGGCTTTCAAATATACATACCATATCATACCAGGCTCAGACAGGCTTAGCCCACTTCAGGCTCTATCCCAATAGAACTGGGTGCAAGGCAGGAACCAGATTTGGACAAGACACCAGTCCATCCCAGAGCTCACTCACTCACACACACACACACACTGACACAGAACTAGTTTAGAACTGGCAGTCCACAACAGTGGCACGTGGGAGGAATACAAACCACACAGACAGAGAGAGAACATGCAGACTCCACACAAGGTGGGTCTGGCTGCGGTAATTCTGGTAGTTAACATTTGACTAGTTAAAGGTAGATTTAGAGAGATTTTGAAATGTGTCTTGACAATTCAAAATTACTGTTTAAATATTTAAAATAGTATTTTAGATATACATTAATAATACCTGCATTTCCAATTTTCACTATAGTCAAAATGTAACAAATACCTAAACTATTAAACACAGTACTACATTAAATGTTAAAAATGACTTGCCATACATAAAGTGGTTAAAGTGGCTCATTTACGAGTTCAATTGATTGACCGATTTACTGAGGAGATGACAGAGCTGCTGTTACAGAATGAAAACCGTAAAGAGGTGCACAATGCTTAACAAAGTTCACCCTGCACTGTTGATCAGTGGGGTTAGAAGAGCAAACAGACAAGTATCAAGCACATAAACAAAAAAGGCAAATGGGAAACACTTAAAAATAAACTTTTATGAAACGTATAGATACATAAAAATCAATAAATTGATAAATACAAAGATGTAAAAGGCATACGAAATAAGGGGAGATAGATAGATAGATAGATAGATAGATAGATAGATAGATAGATAGATAGATAGATAGATAGATGTGAAAGGCACCACAAAGTACTGTACATCACAAAACGTTATACAATCACACACGTGCATTTTTCTTGATTTTCGGGGATATTCCAACAGCATCATGTGCAAAATGCGCAGTACAGTAACCCTATAGTCTACATCATAGCTTTTACTTCTACATAATCGATTTTTTCATTTAGGTATTTGAATGAAAACACAAAGCAATCTTTCACATCGCACATCGCACACTGCACAGCTAACCACTAATCATAGTAGAAAAGGTTATGTCGGCATTTGGACTCGGGGCTGAGTAATAGGAGCGGACAGGTGTGAGGCTGGAGACTGGGCTAGTGCCGATTTCAGATTACACCAGTGTGTATGTCCACTAGTTTTCAGTCAGTATTTTTAGTTCAAACTTTTCAGAACATTTTCCTTCTTTGTTTTTTTTCCTAACATTTAACCGAGTTTCCTTTTCCAGTTGTCTACGCTCACAATTACTGGAAGCTGCTGGAGGAGTGGGGGAGCAGGTCGTTAAACTTTGCAGTCACCAGCCGGGCCTTCGGAAGAGGAGGCGACTAACCCTATTGGTTGCTGTCGAAGTGCCAAGTTGAAATCCCTCCTCAAATTTTGAAAGTTCTCTCGTCCAGTGTGGAGTCGGGTTTCCGCGCTTGTAATCGATCTACGAGTAAAAACACAAAAAGGCGCTTCAATAATTTAGCAGTGCGCCTGGAGGATCTACTGAGAAAAAAAACGACGTGTCCACAGAGATGATAATCCTCGGCGCTGGACTGAGAAAAGTTTGAAACGTGAAGATCGTAGAGGAGGAGGAGGAGGAGTAGAAAAAGAAAGTCGAGTGAACTTCGGTCGAGAGGGAGACGAAAAGAGAGAGAGAGAGGTGAGATAAACGTGCCGACCTCAAACTGCACACTGAAATCAAAGCAGGGGAATAAAGCGTCCGTCGTCCGGCCACAGCCGTATTGATTGGCGACAGTAAAGTGGCCTGGGTGGGAGTGTTTTTGTGACAGTGTGCAGAGATGGACTTGTGCCCGCACCGAGTTGGGTTTGTGCTTTACGACAGTTATTGACGATGGAATTTTGAAAACATTTAGGTGAAGGGGTCAGCCTGAAGAGGTGTGTGCCGTGGCGTCACTTTGTCAGAGAAGAGGAGCACTGGGGTGGCGAACAGCAGACCATCTTCGACATCCCGCAAATGGGAGCTTCCGGCGTCCGCGAAGTATTTGTGGGAGCGCAATGACTGCTACCAAATATTCTTTTTATATGGCGCCATGCAGACTGTTTCCGTGGCAACCACAATAATTGCAATAGCTGCTTGTACACTGGGTACCTCATTTCGTATGCATTTTAGTGATGGGTATTTATTTATTACGTGACTTCGTTTTTTAATTAATATTGCGCCTGTCACACAATGCTTGACACAGCTTAGTGCTCAGTAATACAGTTTTAATGATCTATAGGAAAAGTTCAAACACGTTAGGATTCCGCACTGTAACAAATACAAGGGGCTCATAATCAAATGTTACTGGTTCATGGTGACTGATGCTGTTAGATCGCTTTCTGTTTGTTATTTGATATCTTCTCACGTGATCTTGCCATGCCTCCACCTCTCAGACCCATACGTTTTGGGAAGACCCCGATCCAGACGTCCGTGCCTCACGCAGCCCTTTTTTTCTGAGGGCGTCTCTAGGGACGCGAACTCTCTGAGCTGGAGAGGCGGAGGAGGAAACGCCTGCCACTCGTGCGTGATTCTCGGGGGGAGGAGAGCTGGTATCCGAGCAACCGGGGCGCGGGAACCGCGAGTCGTGGGTGGACCCTTGGGTGTCGCTGCTCCGGTCTGCGTCTTTGACTTTGACAGTCCGAGGCCCTGACGGGAACATCATTGATCATTTCCAGGACTTCACTATTCGCCCACTGTAAGGGGGGGCCGACCCCACTGGATCAACCGCTACAACTCAAATGTAAACCCGGGCCTAATGACAAGACTGGATTTAAACCAACTGATTGAACTCATGTGCCCTGGTGGTACCCTGTGATCAGAGGGTAGAACCCTCAGAACCCCCGCAATTGCAGAAAAAATAACCAACATGAAACTTGGTCTCAGTTTATAATATAAATTTAAATCATCCACCAAGGGAACACTGATAAATATTTCATCATCCCACTGCCTGCAAATTTCATTAAAATCTTGTCATCCATTTTTGAGCTATGAATCAATCTGTAATCAATAACTGACCTGTTCAATCATTTCAACTCATCAGGTCAACCCAGATCTAGTAGGAGTTGCCAGGGGACATCCATATGACATGCCAGAACCACCTTAACTGGCTCTTTCCAATCTGGGAGATCAGTGACTCATTTGCAGATGATGTTGTCCTGTTTGTTTCATCAAGCCATGATCTTCAGCTCTCTCTGGATCGGTTCACAGCCAAGTGTGAAGCGGCTAGGATGGGAATCAGCAACTCCAATTCCGAGACCATGGTCCTCAGCTGGAAAAGAGTGGAGTGCCCTCTCGGGGTTGGAAGCGAGATGCTGCCCCAAGTGGAGGAGTTCAAGTATCTCGGGGTCTTGTTCACGAGTGAGGGAAGAATGAAGCGTGAGACCGACAGGCGGATCGGTGTGGAGTCCGCAGTGATGCGGGCTCTGCATCGGTTTGTCGTGGTGAAAAAGGAGCTGAGCCGTAAGGCAAAGCTCTCAATTTACCAGTCGATCTACGTTCCTACCCTCACCTATGGTCATGAGCTATGGGTAGTGACTGAAAGAACGAGATCGCGAATACAAGCGGCTGAAATGAGTTTCCTCCTGAAATGAGTGTCTGGGCTTTGCCTTAAAGATAGGGTGAGAAACTCAGTCATCCGGGAGGGGCTCAGAGTAGAGAGAGGAGTCAGATGAGATGGCTCAGGCATCTGATCAGGATGCCTCCTTGACGCCTCCCTGGTGAGGTGTTCTGGGCACATTTAACTGGGAGGAGGCCCCGGGGAACACCCAGGACACGCTGGAGGGACTATGTCTCACGGCTGGCCTGGGAACACCTCAGAAGAGCTAAAAAAAGTGGCCAGGGAGAGGGAAGTCTTGGCATCTCTGCTCAAGCTGCTGCCCCTGTGACCCAATCTCAGATAAGCAGAAGAGGATAGATGGATCAGTGACTCTACTCTGAAGCTCTCATGAAATTGCTGAGCTTCTCATCCTGTCATGGAATGTCAGCCCAGCAGCCTTGTGAAGAACCCTTATCTCTGCTGGTCATTACTTACAGCTCATGACCTATAGGTTAGGACAGGGATGCAGATGGACTATCCATCCATTTTCCAACCCGTTGAATCCGAACACACGTGGGTCTGCTGGATCCTAGCCAACACAGGCACAAGGCAGGAACCAATCCTGGGCAGGGTGCCAACCCACCGCAGGACACACACAAACGCACACCAAGCGTTTGGCCAATTTAGAATCCCCAATCCACCTAACCTGCATGTCTTTGTACTGTGGGAGGAAACCAGAGCGCCCGGAGGAAACTCATGCAGACATGGGGAGAACATGCAAACTCCAGACAGGAAGGACCCGGGAAGCAAACCCAGGTCTCCTAACTGCGAGGCAGCAGCGTTACCACTGCGCCACCGTGCTGCCCGCAGATGGACTAGTAAACCAAGAATTTTATCTTTACACTCGACTCCTGCTTTACTACCATGGAAATGCTGCTGCCACACTAATCCACTTGTTGATCTCACATTCTTTTTTGCCATTCACTCATGAACAAGATCCTGAGATACTTGATCTCCACCACTAAGGGCAGACCAGGAGGAAGCAATCCACTCTTTCCCGAGAGGACCTGGAGGTGTTGATCCTCATCCCAGGCGCTTAACACTCTCCAACAAATCGTTGGAATGCATGCCAAAGGTCACTGTCAGATAAGGCAAAGAAAAGCAATGATGCTAATCCTGGCCTTCTCAACTAGACACCCTCTCATCCTCCGCTGCACCTTAATATCCTGTCCATGAAAACCATAAACCGGAGTGGTGAGAAGACACAGCCTTGATGGAGTCCGACACCCATAGTGAACGAATTTGACTTAATGCCAAGTATTCGGACACAGCTCCCACTACATTTATAGGGAACGGACAGCACCCAAGAGCAGCCCTGCTACCTCATATTCCTGCAGCATCTCCAATAGCACATGCCAAGGGACACGGTCATATGCTATTTCCAAATCTACAATACACATGTAGACTGGGTTACTCCCATGCACCTTTCAGCAACTACTCCAGGCAGAATAGGTGGTCTACTGTTTCATGGCCAAGATGGATTCTCCATTGTTCCTTCAGTATCTTTGGCTCAACCTTTGGATGGATCCTTCCCTCCAGCACGATTCCATATGCTTTACCTAGAAGGCTGAGGAGTGTGATCCTTCTGTGGTCAGAACACACCTTCTTAAATATGGGGACCACCACACCAATTTTCCATTCCAAGCGTGCTTTACCTGCCTTTCTGCCATGGAATAGACACATTAACCACGCCATCCCAATAATATCCAGCACTTTTAACATCTCTGGTTGGATCTCATCCACCACAGTAGTCTTCCCACCACCCTCTTCAATCAGTAATCAATAATTGACCTGTTTGTGAACAAAATCTCTCAAGAATGGCTGAATTTGCAAGAAATGTTCATTGGACTGAATGAAAATCTTTTCAGCTGTTCATGAGATATTTTGTTTCCAAACAGGTCAGTGACTGATTGATTCTCCTCAAAAGTTGATCTGTAATTAACAATTCTAATGATACAAATCAACTTGAGAAATCAAAAACCGTAGAATTTGTGTTTACCACATTTCTGTGTTATACTGCAGTTTCACTTGCAGTTTTGTTCCTTTAGGTGGTGGCACCATGGGTAGCATTGTCACCTCACAGATGTAGTCCCCTGGCTTCAAATCCTACACCTGGACGTTGCTCTACAGGTATCTGCAGGGGTTTTCCTCCAGCCTTTCTAGTTTTCTCCCACATCTCCAAAGGCATGCAGGTCAGATTGACTGGCAATTCCAAATTGTCCGTTTGTGTATGCCCGGGACTGGGCCCTGCAGCTTGGTGGTTCCCTGTTCAGGCTGTTTTCTGCCTTGAATTCCATGATACTGGGGTAGGCTGCAGCCCCCTGCAGTCCTGAATTGCACTGAATGGGTTTGTGAATAAGATGAGGTGACATTTTGCTCTTCGAGTGATTGTGCTATTCTAGTGTGTTGAGTAGTGGTGCATAGGGCACGGGTGCCAAACCCACGTCTTGGAGGTCTGCAGTGGCTGCAGAATTTAGTCCTGGCCCACTTTTTCAATTACTTACTAATTATTTCTCTTATAGGAAATACTCCTTTTAACTGAATTTTAATAAAAAATTGAGAATTCATAACTGTTTTATTTTCCCTAAACCAGTATCCATCCATCCATTTTCCAACCTGCTGAATCTGAACATATAGAGTCACTGGGGGTCTGCTGGAGCCAATCCCAGCCAACACAGGGTGCAAGGCAGGAACCAATCCCAGGCAGGGCGCCAACCCACCGCAGTCCCTAAACCAGTAACAAAACAATAATAAGATGCAAAGTGAGCAGATGATGTGATCCCATTTGCACTAGTGTATCAATCATACAATACACGTTTCAATAAAGTATTTGAAAAGAAATGGCGAACATCTGAGAAATATTGATCTGCTCCTGGCCACAAAGCATTTAGATGGTGCATGTACGAAAAAAGCAAATCAAGAGTTTTGGAAATGTCTGGCAAGGAAGAGTGAGAGCACTAAGACGCCATTGGCTTAAATAATGCATTTCATTAACATCATGAATTTCTACCTAATTAAAACATGTCGCCTTCCTGGATGTGAATGTGAGACTCCTGAGGCAAGTCCATTAAAATTATTGGGAAAGAAGTTGTTCAGTTCTTAACAGTAATTGGTCGCTAATAAAGAAAGTGGCAGGAATGAAAACCTGCAGCCTATGTGGCCACCCTCCGCAGCTGATGTGGGGTATGCGTCTCCTCTCTGAAGCATCCTCTTGTTCACATATAAAGAGTAAAAACAGAGTGAAGACGGAGAGAGCTGTGAACAATTCTCAGTTAAAGTACAAGAACAGATTATACTAATTACTACAGTACATAGAGAAATGGTACACATAAAAATATAGATTTGTTAAAACACGCTGAGAACAAGGTAGAAACTGCTTATATATAAATGGAAACCAACACTATCTGTCCATTAATTCATTGATGAACTATGGCTGGTGGAGATTAAAATTGTTAAAGAGAAAGTCAAAGACTTGGAGACCCTGGCTACCTGGCTGCCTACCCCCTGCTGGGTTTTCTATGGTGGAGTCTGTGGTGGCCATCCAGAGAATCTTTCCAATGCTCCTTTATTCAAGTTGACTTTTCCATACCCAGAAGAGCAGTGGCACCAAGTGCCACATCCAGATATTGAGAAGAGAAACAGAACAGAGAAGGGTTAGTAATGGTTTACAGATATTGTATTATTTATAATTTTGAACAAATGACTAACAAACAGAGGTACAGAATGCACCGCTAATCCGCAGCTCTTGTCAGGGTATGCCACACTAAGTTGTGAGTGTACAGCCTGATTTAAAAGCTGAGACTGAAGGGGCATTTCTTATATGAGCGGGCTGATCATTCCACAGCTTCAGGGCCCTGTAACTAAAAGCTCGTCCTCCCACTGTTATTTGATGAATCCTTGGAATCTTAAGTAGACTGGCATCTTGTGATCTCAATGTGCTCTTCAGTTTGTAAGTAATGATAACCTCAGCTAAGTAAGCAAGGCCTTGGCCATTTAAGACTTTTTTATATTAAAAGGAAGATTTTGAAATCAGCCCTAAACTGAACTGGGAGCCAGTGTAAGGACTTGAGAAGTGGAGTTGTGTGTTTATATTTTTCTGCTTCATTTTATAATCCTCGTAGCGCCTTTTTGAATTAACTGACAACTGTATAAAGAACAATTTAATAGCCAGTAAATAACACATTGCAGCAGTCCATCCTAATGTTGTCAATCACTTTTCCCCTTTTACCTAATGTAAATTGCTGTTTAGTTATTTTTTCTTTATTTTTTTGGTTAAGGCCATTTTCCAAGGTGACTTACAACATTTGAGTAGGAGAAGATAGGATGAAATGACACCTTTTATTGGCTAACTAAATAGATTACAAATGCAAGCTTTCAATGCAGCTAAGGCCCCTTCATCAGGCAATTTGTTCAGTTTCTTTGGTTTTTCCAACTGGAGCACAGGCAGACAAAGTGACATGCATCTGGTCCACAGTGTCAGTAGAGGGATTTGAACCCACGACCTCAGGGTTTGAAGTCCAAAGCCTAAAACCACTGTGCCACACAATCTTTCAAATATTAAAACTAGACTAAACCAATGCAAGCTTAAGATACTGGTGGAGTTACCTGAGTGGAAGTGTTAAAAGATTGTAACCTTAAGTCCAGCTGAAAAAAATGGGGCCCTAACAATTGTAATAAGGCTGGCTCTTCTCCATGGGATGCTATTTGTGTGTGAACTGGTCATCCAGTCACAATGGCCTGGCAACAAGGGAGCAGCGGTCTTTTGGGGTACATGGATAGGATTGACGGCTTGTAATATAGTGCTTGAACTTCTGTCCTCATCCCACCTGTTGGGCTCGGTCAGCTTTTTGTGATTATTAATATATGGTCACTGTTTAAAATGTGTGTCATATTGGCTACTTGAAGGGAGGAGATGATAACAATGATAATGATGATGAATGTGTGGTAGTTATGGAAGTGATTTGTAAATGAGGATGTGGCACCAACAGGGTCCGTTAAAGCCTCTCACTTGATTCTGTCCATTTGTCCCTTTTGGCTGGTAGGGCGACTTTACATCCTTCATAATATCCTTTTAGGAGAAGCCCATCAACTCCTATTCCAACTGTTTCTAACTGTTAGGATTGGTTACTTTATCTCAGTTTTATTGTATTGTTTCTGGTAATCATACACTCCTTTTGTTTTCTTTTATTTTTTGAGTCACAGAGCCTGATTCTTATCTTCTTCTTTGTCCTAGCGGCTATCCCACAATGGCACAGGGTCCGCTGTCCGGTACGCACGTCTCCACTTGGCATGGTCAAGGAGCCTTAATAGAGCCCGATTCCGCCATTTTGGTTTTCATACTCGCTGTCATTTTGGAGCTCCTGTCCTTAGTAGCATGTCCTCTGAGGTCACGATGTGTTAAAGGGTCCTCTGGGATATCACCTCCTCTTCCGAGTTGCAGATTCGCGACCCTTATCAAATTGCTCTTTCAAACTCTTTTTGTGAAATGATTTTTGGTAACGACTTCTTGCTTTTGTTTTTGGCCACAATTGTTATCTCTCATTTTGGCCTTGATAGTTGTCTCCTAGTAATGTTGCTTTTTTGGCTTTTGGCTTTACTCCTGACTTACTCAAACCCAGTCTGTTGGCAGTTGTGGCCAAAGGTTTTGAGAATGACACAAGTATTGGTTTTCACAAAGTTTGCAGCTTCAGTGTTTTTAGATCATTTTGTCAGATGTTTCAATGGTACACTGAAGTAGAATTACAAGCATTTCATAAGTCTCAAAGGCTTTTTATTGACAGCTATATTAGTATGCAAAGAGTCAATATTTGCACATAGGACTCCAGATGAGGCCTCACCAGTGTGTTATAAAGCTGGAGCAGAACCTCCTTGGACTTGTACTGCACACATCAAGGCGCTATATAACCTGACATTCTGTTAGCCCTCTTAATGGCTTCTGAACACTGTTGGGAAATCGACAGGTTAGAGTCCACTATGACTCCTAAATCCCTTTCACCTTATGAATCTATACATTTATTATTGTATATTTTAAAATATTTGAGCATTTTTTATTCCCATTACACTTGGTCTACAGTCATGGAGAAAAGTTTTGAGAATGACACAAGTACTGGTTTTCACAAAGTTTGCTGCTTCAGTGTTTTTAGATCTTTTTCTCCGATGTTTCAATGGTACACTGAAGTAGAATTACAAGCATTTCATAAGTTTCAAATGCTTTTTTATTGACAACTACATTAGGTTCATGCAAAGAGTCAATATTTGCAGTGTTGACCCTTCTTTCTTTTTCCAAGACCTCTGCAATTCGCCCTGGCATGCTGTCAATTAACTTCTGGGTCAAATCCTGACTGATGGCAGCCCATTCTTCCATAATCAATGCCTGCAGTTTGCCAGAATTTGTGGGTTTTTGTTTGCCCACCCATTTGGACTCATTTGTACTAATTCCCTTCATACATTTAAACACTTCCATCATGTCACCTCTTAATCTTCTTTAGTTTAAACTGTAAAGGCTCAGCTCTTTTAATCTTTCCTCATAATTCATCCCCTGTAGCCCTGGAATCAGCCTAGTTGCTCTTCTCTGGACCTTTTCCAACGCTGCTTTGTCCTTTTTGTAGACTGGAGACCAGAACTGCACACAGGACTCCACATGAAGCCTCACCAGGGCGTTATAAAGCTTGAGCAGAACCTCCTTGTTTAGATAACAGATGGATGGAAGAAACTCAAAACCTTAAGCTTAACAGGCTCCATCCCTGTGATTCTGAATTTGAATAAGTGGGTTTTGGAATGTTATGCCATGTCATGATCTGTTCTGTCCAGTAGAGAGGCAGCCTGTCACATTTCCAGTCTCACCATTATACTTGCAAAACACGTCTGCATATGTCAGTCCAGTACAGAATAATCATTGTCAAGATTAGGTAAACCTTATTAATCCCAGGGAGAAATTTAGATGCATACAGTAGTGAAACATAAAAAACAAAGATACAGACTTACAGGACAAATAATAGAATCAATCTATCAATAGATAGATAAATAAATGAATTTATACTGTGCAGAAATAGCAACTTGAACTTAGAGTTTTAAGTGTTTAGTCTGGGACATCAGGAGGAAGCATTGAATTACCCGATAGCAGCAAGCAGAAAAGACCCCCAGAGGTGTTTCTTAGCACATCATAGAAGAATGAGCCTGTGGCTAAAAGGGCTCCAAGACAGCACCTCCAGGAGGAGATTTTAAATGATGGCATCCAGTTTTGCCACCAGACCCTTTCCCACAGTAGCTTCTAATGTGTGCATTGATAAGTCTCTTCAGGCATGTTGTGTTATTTGATCTCAGGTTGTTTCCCCAGGGGATCACAGCGTAGAACATTGCACTGGCTACTACGGACTGATAGATCTCCAACAGCTTGCTGCACACTTACAAAGACCTGAGTCTCCTTAGGAAGTCTAGTCTGCTCTGGCCCTTCTTGTACAGTGCCACTGTGTTATCAGACCAGTCCAGTTTGTTGTTTATGTGAACTCCCAGGTACTTGTAGCTCTGCACACCTTCTACCTCCTCCTTCTCCCGAATGGTGACTGGTCTCTTGAGGCTGTTTGGCACACTGAAGATCCACCATCAACTCTTTAATCTTGCTGATGCAGGTGATTTTTGCTGTCCCAGAGCCTACTACACTCTGGTTCATCTTTGTTATTAATGCAGTCTATGATGGAGGAGTCATCTGAGAACTTCTATAGATGGTGAGCGCTGCTATTACACTGGAAATGCGCTGTGTAGAGGTCGAACAGGAAGGGAGACAGGACAGTTCCCTAAGGTGTTCCAGTGTTACACAGCACCAGTTCTTACACACAGTCTTTGAGTCTCACTCACTGCTGTCTGTTCTTTCCATGTTTACCCAGTTGCTTCAGTCTGTCACATCCCAGTAGTTCCAGTACTACAAGTATTGCTCCCTGTATTAGCCACAATTTTTCTAGTGCATTCAGTTCAATTCAGTGTTTTTTTTGTGTAACGCTCTGCAGGCTCAGAGTGTGGAGACAAGTTCACAGATAAATGCACATTAGAAAGTCAACTCAGGTTGGACATTTTAGAGACAAAGCCAGAGAGCCGAGAGAGCGCGTTGGTTTGGACATGTGCAGAGGAGAGATGCTGGGTATATTGGGAGAAGAATGTTAAAGATTGAGCTGCCAGGCCAGAGGAAAAGAGAAGGGTTTATGGATGTGGTGAGTGAGGACATGCAGGTGATGGGGGTAACAGAGCAAGATGCAGAGGACAGAAAGATATGGAAGAGATGATCCACAGTGGCAACCCCTATTGGAAGCAGCCAAAAGAAGAAGAATACTAACTTTACAAATTACTTAATGCATACATACACATTGTAAGAGAAACAGATGGCAACGATAAAGAATTGGGGTATCAGCCTGGTCACCCCATATAGTTGGTTTTGTAAAAATAAACAATAACCGCAATGGATGCGGAGTCATCTTTGCAGATGTGAGTTCAGAAAAGAACTGTCACAAGATGGTGGATCCTCCAGTTTTGGGTCCTTCTGACAGGAAGAGGCGGGTCCAGGAGGACGTACACCGGAAGTGATGTCAGAGGCCATCGATCATCTGGTCTGCAGAGAGAGGAAAAGAGAAAGGCATTAGGACACAGTGCCATCCCCTGGAGTGGCAGTAGAATTACAGTCACTAGACCTCTTCGGCTGACCCCTATGCGTACGTATGTGGCAGCATAAAGGCGTAGATTAAATAATAAAGTAAACGGCTTAACATAAATGGAGCCTAGCAATGTCTGTGCAGCACATAATTGTTGAGCTGCGGTGTATCTGCTCCTTGCATTTTGGCCAGCTGTCCCAGACTGTTCAGTTTATTTAATTTGGTTTTGTCCTCTAATTCTCCTTTATGCTTTAGATCAGGGGGTCTCCAACCTTTTTTCCCCTGAGAGCTACTTTTACAAAATGAAAGTGGCTGAGAGCTACTCATGTTTTCTAACGTTTATTCTCATTCCTTATTTCAACTCAAACAAACTGAATAAGCTTGTTTTGCCTGAACATTTACAAAATGCTGGTGTCCATGACTCAAATTAAACTCATATTGTGATTAAAATATCACAAAAAATATTTAGTTCACCTGCATTGTGTATGTCTATATGCATTTTCTAGTGTATGTCACACTTTTGAATTAAAACACGAATGCGGTCAAAATAAAACAATGCACTTCCAAATACACAGATATTCCTTCTTCATTTGTCATTTTGTCACATGTCACTGTGTCACTTTATTCACAGGTCCAGTTGCATGTGTGATGTGCTTTTTAGTTAGTCAGATGACTGCCAATGAGGTGTCTGGTGAAGTGGAGCCACTGAGGTTCACTCTTAAGGAGTCATTGTAATGTTCATCTGTCAGTCTTGTTCTGAACTTTGATTTCATGACATTCACGTCAGACTCACAGGGGTATGGAGACCCAAACAAAGCAGACATTTTTAGAGCTGCTTGGTGAAGATTCTTATAGTTATCTGGCTGTACTAACCTCCAGAAATGCTGAGAATGCTGTTGAATCTTTAACTGCACGTTATTTTGAAGGTTTACTAATATATAATATAGAAAATCCAATGTCTCTCAGTTTGTATGTCTGTCCACTTTTCACGAGAGAACTACTTAACAGATTTTTTTTTCGATAATTTGCTTGAACATTGAAGTTGATTTTGCGACTTCTCCTGTTTCGCTATGTATTATAGTTTGCTTGCGGTACCAATTTATTTTTATTTTTGCGCGAATCCAAGAGAGACGCAGCGGTCCGAGGGGAGGAGCCTTCCTCACTCGCTCGCTCGCCAGCTTCGGGGCATGTTCCTTAACTCCACTTAGCTAGCGAACGAGAGAACAATTTAACTCAAATTTGTTTGATGTTTAAAATAAAGTGTCCGGTTATTCTCTTAAGTGTATGCCACATTGAAAATAGATCGATTGCATTTCAGATTGTGGATCGTGATATGATTTTTTGGAAAGATCGCCCACCCCTAATTTAACTAATTAAGCTTTCAAATTTATGTACGATTCATTAACCCTTTGGCGAGCTACTTGGAAAGAGTTTGCGAGCCACCGTTAGCGCGTGAGCGACGTGTTGGAGACCCCAGCTTTAGATGGACTAAGATGTTTCAGGTAAGGCAGACAGAAGTTTCGAGGTAAGGCTGTTACAGTCATTAGTCATGGCGCCGGAGAGTGCTGACGTGTTGTTTGTTGACTACCACACGTAAGTAAGGATTTCATTGTCCTGTGACAATAATGACTCTTCAGACCTCTGATCCTTTTGACTTCCCACCATTTTCAGTGTCAGTTCTCCATGTGTTAGCCACAGTTTGCCCATAATATACCACCTTCTCTGGATTTAACCCAGTTGCCTCAGTCTGTTCAGTTTAGCCACTCGCGGCATGCAGTTGCTCCATGTTACTGGGTAAGACTGCTAGGAGATGCCAGTCACCTCTGTGACTTCAGTCCCTACCCAGGCAGTGGCACATGATAAAGCCTGCCGGCTGTGCTACATTTGTGGTGCCACCCTGCATGCTCCAGTGTCTCGTGATGACGCTTTTCTGTATGCTGCTTTTGTCTAGGTTACCTCATTGTGTTTTCTTTTTTTTTTCTTTCTATTGTTTCCTAGGATGAGTCACCCGGCACACAATAGGGCTGCTCACTCTGTTGCTTGTATGTGAGTGGGTGTTTTTTTTTCCAGACTTTCCAAAGGGAACTTTTGGCCTTGTCATTGTGGGTAAACAAGCACTGAGCCTTGCATGTGGGCTCTGTCATTCCAGGGTGCGTCGCCCATTTCAGCAGCCTTGTACTAAACTGATTTCTTTGTTTACTAAGTCGCCAGCTTGTGGAAGGAATGAAAAAAGGACAATAAAGACGAATGTGCCGCTAGCAATGACAAGGGGAGGAGTGGCAGAGTGGCATGGCTTCCAGAGCATGGCTTTGTACCTTGTCTAACTATATTTGGTATGAGTGTACATGGCGGGAAACACCAGTGCTATAAATAGCTCATCAGTGAGGAGCATGGCAGAGCAGGGAGGATTATAAGGGTGGTCAGCACCTGAAGGTGGTGTGCCAACGAGGGATCACTTGACAATTGTCGTGTGTCAACTAATCATCATCCTCTCCCTCTGGAATGTGTCCTGCCCCACAATTCCTGACCCTATTTTACTCCATTTGCTTTTACACTTTACAAGTATGCCAGTCTGAGGACTGGGAGCCCTGGCATACAGGAAACCCCGCTGGTGGGATGTGTGTGAGAGCTGGATTATTTTATCGTATTTATTTCTTTTTATCATCAGGCTGTCTTGTGGTGGGTAGTTTCATTGTCCCTGGGGATGGTGGGAGGCAGAGTGGAGTTGGTTTATGTTTCTGTGTGTTTTTATTTATTTTTACTGATCATTTTCACACTGCCTTCCCATCACTCCACGTTTTATACAGTGTCTGCATGGACTGTGGGGTCAACTGAAAACATATCTAAATGCAAACCCCAAAGGGTCTCGGTCTCCGAGTAATGAAAGCAAAAGGTCGCCTCCTCACATCTGCTTCCTGACATGGCCCGTGAGAGTGGACAGCCTAAGACTGCCCGTCCAGTGACGACGCATTCCAGACATTGCTGGCCTAAATGGTGACGGGAAGGGAAGAGAATATTGTGCACGCTCGCACACTGCCAGACACAAGGGTGCTATTTTCATATGTAAATGTTATAGTGAGACAAAAATACTCGTCACTCAATTAAACAGAAGTTGCTACAATTTTGCAAGCAGTTACAGAATGCAGCACGCCAAATGAACAAGGCAAACACCCATTTTAAATAAAGGAGAGAGATGAGCAAAAAGTGTGTGCCTGCGCAGAACAGGACATGAACAGGTGCGCTTTATACTGTATATTCTGATAGCAAAAAGGAAGGCAATGTTTCCTGGAATAAGGATTGTAATGGATCCTGCCATTTTCTTTTAAGCTGATGTCACATTATGTGACTTCTAGTCATTGGGTATGTCAGACTAGCTGACCGGAGTTGCCAATCTCACCAGTGGACCATGTCGGTTTACACGACTAAAAATCACTGCCAATGTCATATTTACCGACTGACCTGTGCCGACCTTCCAGCACAGTCCCGCTTGCCCCTTTTTTGTTACAGCCAATAATGTGCTGCCTGACAAAGCCGGCGCTGTATGAGGGGTTAACTGGCACAATAAATTCAGCTGCTGTCTCTGCCCTTTTTATTATTTTTTTCTTTTTCTCTTTCTGTTGTGGTGCATAAAACACAAGATCACCCAGCAGATAAGCGTCTCTTCTGTTTGTGAGGTCCAAAGCGCCTATGTTTCTTATTCCTCGTCACTGCATTCTGCATTACACTTCCAGATGACCATTCATTGGTTGTCAGGTCTAATGCACATAAACCCACCCGTACGACTAAAGACAAAAATCAAGCCTGCTCAATTTTGTCTGAGCGAGTTGCAGAATAGCTGGAGTGAGTCACTTGGCATATCACATTACACGACTGCCCTTCACGGCAGTGTGCCATTGACTGCCACCAACTTGCTAACATTAAAGGCCACGACTGAAAATTGCTAGAAAAGTCGTCTAATGTGATGTGTGGCCTTTTGCCCGCAGAATGACAATCCATCTTGTGTAGCATGGCATTGCCACTTGCCTAAAACGTAGCAGCTCATGTGGTATACTTATATCCAACAAAGCACAGCAAAATAAGAGGCCCTATTATTTTGTTTGCATTCTGTAATACCTTGAATGTTACCAGAAGCAAAGGAGATGGCCATTGGCATGCTGCAGACAGACGTGTCATATGCCAGTGTTGCCAGACACTCTGGATTAAGCTGTTCCAGGTTGTGAAGGTTGTTACTTCAATGGCATGACTCGGTTGTTCCAGGTTGACACAACCATGGGGGGAGCTTAGGATGATTCCAAGGGTCTCTTACTGACAGGGGCACTCAAAATACTCGAGGATAATTTTTATCAGTTTTTATTTAGCATATACAAACAGAGATAGTAGTACGTTAAGCAGTATTTCTTATTTATATTATAAATACACTTATTATATAGTGCATTTCATTTCTATCTATGTTAGTCCATTCTCAATACTTGATGCAAACAAACCAGTTTACAGGATTGGTCAATCTAACCCAACAACCAAAAGATCAAACAAATCAAATCAGAAGCCAGTTCAAATAAGCCATACAGACATATGCTTATTATTAAGTAATCCACAAGGAATGTGCTGTATTGCAGTAAATAGAAAACAGCACATTTCGGTTACTAGTAATTTTAGTAGTAGACCGCTTTCTTTGAGCGTATCTGTGAGGTAACATGGTTCATGCACCTCTCTAAATCAGTCCTGCCCTGGTGTCAGCAATCCTTTGGTCATCCCAAATGAAGGTGGTGAGTAGGACTTTGCTGACAGTTCTTTAGACACCGAGCTGACCCTGGCTGTGGAGCTAATTACATTAATCTTGGCTATAAAAGTTCCAACCCAGTTTATTTACAAGATAGATATTATAACTATATAAGATAACTATATATATATATTGTTTTGAGACCAAATGTAGTTAGTTAGTACTATAGCTGATATTAGGGTGATATTAATATATATATATATATATATATATATACACACTGTGAGTGGGAAAAAAAACACACCAAAATGTTTTTCAGCACATCTTCAACAATAGTCGGCTGATTTACTTAATGTTTGATACAAAGTGTATGTAATATGTTTTCCAACAACAGTTGTATTAAGTACTCACAAGTTTATACAATGTTCCAAATTTTATCACTTTTATATATATTGTGAGACTTGCCCGGGCACCACCAGTCGGAGACCACATCTTTATAAAAGTCACACGTTTATTATTCATTAAATAAACACAGTCCCAAAACACCACACAATGCATAAAGCAATAATCACCAAATAATCTTTCTTTCTCTCAGTCCTTGGCCGCCAATCTCCTCCTGGGAGCTTCGTCCTGCTCCCTCTCCCGACTCTAGCTCCCAGATTGCTGGGAGGCGGCGCCTTTTATTCCTGCCCGGATGTGCTCCAGGTGGCTGATGTCGATCTTCCGGCAGCACTTCCTGGTGTGGCGGAAGTGCTGCCCTTTGCCCCGGAAGCACTCCGGGTGTCCCTGGCAGGTTCCTCCGCCATCTTGACAAGTGTGGCGGAAGTAATGTTCTCTCAGGTTCTAGGAGGCTTAAGATGCCCCCTGACGGTGGCCACGGGTCCCAACGAGTTGGAAAGTCTCCCCTCCTCTCCCGTGGTCCTCTCCTGCTCCAGGACGGTTGTGTCCTCCTGACCCAGAAGCTTTTACTGCCACCTTCCGGACCTTCTAGGCATCCCGGCCGGGTAAGAACCCCAGCCGTCTGTGACAATATATATATATATATATATATAGATACTTCTAGCTGTGCTACCCCTCTAAGACAGGTTGAAATCTAAGTAATCAGTGTAGACCTCATTGTTAACATTTGCAATGCTCCATGCAATTCATATGTCTCTGTTTTATGCCATTTGGCATTGGATTTGTTAAAGCGGTATTAATGTTTGTGGTGTGCCACCTGTTGGAATGTCATATGTAATGTATTTTATTACTACAAATGTTTGTGATGCTCCATCTTTTGGAATGACAGAGACATACCAACCAGGCAGACACACAGACACATATCCTTTTATTAAAGATGAGGAGGAGGAAGCGGTTGGGTGGTTTGTCGTGCGCTGGGTTGAGCAACCCATTTATTACGGATACTATATGGTTTCCAGGCATTTTGTTTAAACAGCTATTGTACAGGTTAGTTTAGTCTGGTATCCTTTGGAGGGGTCAAAAATCTCTAGTGGCACCCCTGGCCAGAAATGCCAACTGGCTTCAGTCCTAAATGCTCTTCTCCTTATTTTCCACTGGTGTCCTTCCTTGAGTATGTGGTTTGCAGTTTAGTAGAAAGAATTCTACTGGATCTACTGTGCCAGTACTTTTTTTAAGCATTGAAGGTTGCAATTTCCATTTCACAACAACTTTTGTGTTTTTTGTTTCCATCAGTATGCATTCACACTTAAGAGGAAACATCCTTATGTCCACCTACCTATCTTGCACCAAGCCAGGCCCTCTTTTGCCTCCTGAATTCTGTGAGGCGTAGATTCATCAAGGTGTTGAAAACATTACTGGTGGATTTTGGTCCATGTTGTCTTGATAGCATCTCACAGTTCCTGCAGATTTTTCCACCTCACTTTCATATTTCAAACCTCCTGTCCCACATCATCCCAAAGGTGCTCTATTGGATTAACAACTGGGGACTGTGCAGGCCTTTGGAGTAAACCAAAGTCACTGCCACGTATTTGAAACCTTCATGGCATGATGTATGCTTTGTGATACAGAGAATACATTTTGTATAAACTCTATATTTGAAAAAAATGGTAGACTATGGCCATAAAAGAATGCATTGGGCTAGCAGTAGTGCCACAAGGACAAGGAACTGGGATCGGGAGAACAGCAGGAGTCAAATGTGGCCTAAGGTCATTACTGAAAATGTTGGTAGGATTCCAGTAGGTAGTTGTCAAAGCCAAAGAACGAGGTTACAAACAGGGCAAAGGTCATAAACAAAAAAGTGAAACTCTGAGGTTTTGTTGGGTTGTCCAAAAACTTGTGTAAAGCAAAAGTCGTGGTTGCAGTGGGATTTATACATAATTATTTGTGACGGCCAGACATCACTCCAGGGCAAATGTGTAGCAATCCAAATGAAAAACAGCATTGTCCATGAAATTAAAAATTGTGGGGAGATGGAAGAATAATATAACAACATTAATATAGCTAAATGCATAAAAATTTGATTTAGAGATCTTGAAAATGGTATACAAAATACAAGGAATGTATAAATGAGTGCCAATCATTATGACCGCCATTAAGTAACTGACACATGTTAAGATGGAGGCTGGGATTGTTTTTATAGTAAATTCTGACTCAATCCATCAGCGTGTTGCTGCAGAAACGGAAATTCATCAAACTTAGTTTTGTTGTTTTGTATTCTGTAGTCATCCACTTTTGGTGATCACACACCCACCTGTTTGTTATCCTGCGCCACTATTCTACCCAACCCAGACATGGGTACTGTTATAACTGCTGGTGCTCAGTCATGACCCTGCAATGTCTGGATTGTAAATGCCCTGAGAAGCTCCTTTTATGGTGTGAGCAACAGAAGAACTCCTATGTGCACAGGGGCTGACGGGCACTGACCACAGTGGACATGTTTGGATTAGGATGCTACATGCTGTAATTCTACAAAACACTTGGCGTAGTCGGCAGGATGGTGCTGCTGCACAAAAGATGGGGGCTGAGTGAGAGCGGACATCACCAGGAAGCGCTCCGCTTGCAATGCTTAGTGGCAGGCCCTGCGTGCACAAACATTGGAGTTATCCTGTTGCTCAGAGTGTGAAAGGAGCTTCTGAATGTCTTTGTAATCTTGACATTGTAGGTTCCTGGTTGGCCAATGACAGTTACTACATAGCAAAAGTCCCAAACTGGGACAGATCATGATGATATGATTGCAGGACAAAACACATGGTGTAGTCGGCAGGTATTATGATCTCCAACATTTATAAATTGCTGTGTCATTCTAATTATTCAAAACTGTTTTATACTGTAACCTTTATGGGATTTTGATGTACAGACACTCTGAATCTAAGGACATTTTTTTTTTTTTGTTTTTTGCGTCCTGAGAAATTTGAATTTATGTTTACATTCTAGCACAACTCCATTTTGTTTTCACCAAAGACGCTGAGGATTGTGCTGGAAACCTGTCTCGATGTTCATTCTTGACTTCAAACTAGTGACAGTTGTAAAATAAGGACACAAACACCGCCAAAGGTTTGGGAGGATCCCCCATATACTGTAGCACAAGCAAAGGAAATGACGTCTTCACAGATAGACTTCAAAATGGAATTGACACAAAGAGAAATGTAGGCGGTGTATATATAGTAGGTTGCAGGAAGTCATGCCATGGGTGAAAGGCATTCTGGTACCGGAAGTGACGGCATGAAGAGGTGTAATCTTGAGGGTACCTGAAGTGATGTTATTGTGTGGATTCTTCAGTTGTTCTGCAGGGAGAGAGGAAAAAGAGTTAGAGGGCAGCGGGTAACTGCATCTATTTGAACCCGTAAACTGTCTCCCAGACGCACGTGTGTGACACAGTAAAAAGTTCAATCCCATTAATTCCGGCGGCTTGACATATAGCAACATTTACTAAGTGACAAACTAAAACTCTTCTTCTGAATTTCTTGTCTCGAATCTCCGCTCGTTTTTTGACTCTGTACTTTGATTCTGATTTGGGCTCTTAATGATAGGTTCTTTCTGATTCATGGTTTTGACCTTGGCCTGCATTTTGGTTTTCACGTCTTCTGGTCATTTTAATTTTTTGACCTCTGTTTGTCTTAGGCAGAACAGCAGCTTGCAGTGTGTGGAGATCGTCCCTGCACACGTGAGCACAGGAGTTCTCCTAGTGCTCACAGCATACGGTAAAAGTAGCTTCTGAGGACCTTTGTTATCCAGATGTCAGGAGTTCACAGTTGCTCATTAGCAGTTATCACGCTGCAAATGTTTGAATTGGGACATATCATAGCATGATACAGTATATGACAGAACACTTAGTGTAGTCGGCAGGATGGTGGAACTGAGTGAGAGAGAGAGCTCAGCTGACATCACCAGGATCCACTCTGCTTGCAGTGCTTAGAGACAGTCCCTGTACGCACGGACATATGAGTTCTCCTATTGCTCACAGCATGAAAGGAGCTTCAGAAAGCCTTTGTAATCAAAACATTGTAGGTTCACAGCTGGCACTGGCAGTTACTACTGTGCAAATGTCCATATTGGGACAGATTGTATTGTGATTCCACAACGAAACACTGCTGGAGACTCATCTTCTTGTTTTTAGTAGACAGGAATGGAACCCAATGTGGACTTCTGCTATTGTAGCCCATCTGCTTCAAGCATTGACATGTTTTGTTTTCAGAGATGCTCTTCTGAATGCCACTTTTCTAAAGAGCTGCTGTTTGAGGATTTGTTGCCTTTCTGTTAGCTTTAGTGAGTCTGGTCATTTTCTCTCACATTAACAGGATGCTCTTTAACGTACTACTATCTCTGTAAACTCCACGGTCTGTGGTATGTGAAAATCCCAGGAGGGCAGCCTGAGCCACAACATGATATCATGGTCAAAGCTGCTTACCCATTCTGATATTTGGTCAAACCATAAGTGAAATTATTGAGCTGTAGCCACATGATTGGCTGTTTGGAAGAGCCGGGTATTTGTGCTAACCTAACAAGCAGGTGGACCAAAAGATGGTCACTGAGCCCACAGAGACAGACATATTATGCAGAGACATATGGTCATGTGTGTGCCCAGGCTACATTTGCACAGGTGGCGCTTTCAGCTCATCACATCCTCCTGGGCATCCAGGACACAAACGTGGGTGACATGGAGTGTAGAAAGCAACTGTCTTATCAATCAATCAATCAACATTTATTTATATAGCACATATTCATACAACAAAATGTAGCTCAAAGTGCTTTACAAAATGAATAGAAAAATAGAAGACACAATAAAAAATAAACATAAGTCAACATTAATTAACATAGAATAAGTAAGGTCCGATGGCCAGGGTGGACAGAAAAATAAAAAAAACTCCAAAGGCTGGAGAAAAAAAATAAAATCTGTAGGGGTTCCAGACCACAAGACCGCCCAGTCCCCTCTGGGCAATCTACCTAACATAAGTCAAACAGTCCTCTTTGTATTTAGGGTTTTTATGGAAGGACCTGATGATGATGGTCACATAGACTTCTGGCTTTCAGTCCATCAATGTTGGTGCATCATGATGCTTTGAGTAGGTGGTGGTGGCGCAGGCCACCACCACAAAGAAACCAGAAAAGAAACAGAAGAGAGAGTTGGGGTCAGTACGGATTTTGGAGCCACTGTGAATAGTTATTATGATGAATTGAACATACAGAGTATCAGTATTAAGTTAAAGTGAAGTTATAAAAAGGCCATGTTAAAGTAATGTGTTTTCAGCAGTGTTTTAAAGTGCTCTACTGTATTTGCCTGGCGAATTCCTATTGGCAGGCTATTCCAGATTTTGGGTGCATAACAGCAGAAGGCCGCCTCACCACTTCTTTTAAGTTTTGTTCTTGGAATTCTAAGGAGACACTCATTTGAAGATCTAAGGTTACGATTTGGAATATAAGGTGTCAGGCATTCCGATATATAAGATGGAGCGAGATTATTTAAGGCTTATGGCTTCCAGTGTACAAATTGGGCTTGTGACTGCGAGGGTGTCTGTTCTTCGTCGTGGAATCACACCTAACCCCTAAAGAAAATGGCCTCTGAATATACAGAACGCCATTCAATTTCAGGTTCCTTGCTTAAATACTCAAAAGTTTTAAGGTTTTGCCCTATTCAAAATAAGGAATGCCTAGGTAATGTTTATTTTATCATATGCTCATATTTATTGGATTTTTTTTTTAATGGTCAAAATGTGTATTTGGATAATTAGTAACTCTAAACTGAACCCATGAGTGAAAGTGGCCAGGCTTTGAAAATGAGTGGATAATTAGTTATGCCATCAAATACCCATTCATCCATTTTATAATCTGCTTATCAAGTTCAGGGTCACAAAGTGCCAGGGCATCTCCCAGCACCTTTGGGCATAAGATGGGAATCAACCCAAGATAGGGCACCAAATTCACCCCCCATACACAGTCATTTGTTTTAAAAAATAAATCAAAAAATGTAAAAATAAAACATGCTGCTTACATACCATAATCAGAGTTTTCCCATTAATAGTCCCCAGGGGCAGATTCCGATTATATCTCTTATTCGGCCGGGGAGCTGGCAGCTGGAAAATGTTGTAATAAATCAAGATGCCTGGACTGACCAACAAACTTTGCTGCCAAAAGGCTGATTGGAAATGAGAGGAGGCATTAATGTTTGGTGGAGGCGCCTGTTCAAGTTCTGCTGAGGACATTGCCAAGAGAATGTCATTCTTGGCAGCAGCATGGCCAGTATAGTGCCCCTGCCACAAGAAGTTCTTAGAGGTCCGGTCTTCTGCCCACAGCTTTTCTGTATCTGCTTTACTGCACATTCTTCACGTTGGCCGTATCATTTATGTATGTATGGTCATGGTGGTCATTTCACGTGTGATCTCATGACCTTTCAGAAACAAAATGCTGGATGGAGCACAACCTCATAAAACTAAACTAAAATAAAATCAGGTGCATTTTGACTGGCATGAAGGCCTAGTTTAAGACTATTATTTCTTTCTTATAAGGCCTTTCTCTGCCTTATTGAACCTTTGGTATTATTTGGATTTTCCTTTTTCTTGCTCCGCTCCTATAAATCACATTTTTTGCTTTACCTCCTCCCCCACCATAACTATCACTATCATCTATGGGAGAGGAGTGAAAGCTTTAGGTTCGTCAAACATTTTGATCTCCAGTTTTCGACGGATCCCAACGTTTTAGGGTCCCCGATACCAAAAATATTGTTATCTTGATGATGACAGTGTGCCTGTCTGTGTATGTGTCTGTGTGTCACAGTTTCTTGAGGAATGGTCGAGAACTAAAATGGCTGGATGGAAAAGTACCAACCTCGAAACGTAAGCCTGTTATGAGATGACGATGTGCTGAGTAGTTTTTGTGCCAAATCATGCAAGAGAAAGAGGCACTTTAGAGCAGGGGTCGCCAGTTCCAGTCCTGGAGGACCACCGTGGCTGCAGGTTTTCATTCTAACCCTTTTCTTAATTAATGTCCTGTGACATTAATGACCTTCTTTTGAACTAATTTTAATATGGCGCTTTTCCACTGCATAGTACGGCACGACACGGTTCAGTACAGCTCACTTTTGCGGGGCTTTCCACTGGGAACAGTACCTGGTACCTGGTCCTTTTTTTAGTACCACCTCAGCCGAGGTTCCAAGCGCACCGAACCGTTACCAAAACGTGGCGTGTAAACTCTGCTGGTCACTGATTGGCCGGAGAAAATCGTCATTACTGCGTCACTGGCTATTCTTTTCTTTAAAGGTACACACACGCGGAAGTTTGTGTCCCGTCTCTCCATCGCTGGACGCAGTTTGTTGCATAAGTGGATGAATGTTTCTTCAGACATTCGAAAGTTCTCCAGCCACTGAGTGTTTGTAAAACCGGGAACAATCACATACCACCACTCTGAGGCACGGTTAAATGTCCAAAGTTCATTTTATGCTTTGCAACAGTGATAAAAGTTAGCTAGTGATGTGCTTTTTTTAGACGCTTACCCTTGCGCGTCGTCGAGCTAAAGTGTTGTCGTTGTCTGCGTGTTGTTGTAAAAGTTCCACGGTGTCACGGCAGTAGAGGCGGCGCAACTATAACGACACGTGAATAATCCCGCCCACTCTAAAGCGGTGCTAAACTGCAGTCGAAACGCAAACCGAGCGAACTGAGCCGAACCAAGGTGAGCTGTACTGAACCGTGCTGTGCCATACTATGCAGTGGAAAAGCGCCTATAGACTTGCTCTTGAAGATTCAGGCCCCTTTATTGTTTCTTTTTCCTTAATTAGCAGCCAAACAATAATGGAATATAAAATGAGCCAAAACATCTGGTGTCCATCATACAATATCTGAAAATAAAGAAAGATGAAGGTCTCAGGAATGTTGGTCTGCTCAGGTCCCCAAAACATTTTAACAGTTGCTCTTAGAAAGGAGAAAATCAACAATTTCAGAAATGTCTGCTATTGCACAATGAGAGCAGCAACAAGCCATGGAATTAAAGAGCGAGTTTAATTAACGACAAGACTCGCCACCTCAATAAGCAGCTGGTTGGAGTTTGAGGCTCTGACTTAGTTGCTCTTCTCTTGTCCCACTCACTCCACATTTCATTTGTGTTTGGGTGCCATTTAAGGAAAGAAATGAAACCATTCAGATGATCGATAAAGAAATTCAGGGGAACAAATCTTATAAAAGCAATTCAATTAAAATGAATTCACAAGAAGTTAATTAGCAGCACATGCAGGGTACTCATTAAAAAAAGGGGTAGAATGAAAACCTGCAGCCATGGTGGTCCTCCAGGACCGGACTTGGTGACCCCTACTCTAGAGGAGCCCTCAAATATCGGAATTCTGCAATTAATTGTGAATTCTTCTCATCAATTCCTATCATAATGACCTATTTTATGATCAGTCAGAGCAGCATCAGAGTGGTGAATAATTACTGTTATGTTATAGAATAGTTTGGGTAACTTGGTTACTAGAGTGCAAAGCCAACTCACGTCTGAATTAAATTTTTTGTTTGACTTTCATAACATCCTAACATCAACATTTCCATGTCACCCATTCATTTATGCATCCATTTTCTTACAACTGTGTCTATTTCATTGTCATGGGGGAGCTGGGGCAGCATCAAGTAAGGAATGAAAGGGATGCCAGCCCACTGCCAGTGTTCCAGTTCAGAGTCACAAATCTACCAGAAGGTCCTGTCACTGTGACTTTTCCAGTTATTTTATTTCAGTTGTAGCCATCCTTTGTGTAGTCTTAGTAAATCGGAGGCAGTTGGTGGCGCACCCCTTTGAAAACAGTCACGTAATATATATCATATGTCATATATAAATGATAAATGATTTAGATAGGAATATAAGTAACAAGCTGGTTGAGTTTGCAGATGATACCAAGAAAGGTGGATTAGCAGATAATTTGGAATCCATTATATCATTACAGAAGGACTCGGATAGCATACAGGCTTGGGCAGATTTGTGGCAAAGGAAATTTAATGTCAGTAAATGTAAAGTATTACACATAGGAAGTAAAAATATTAGGTTTGAATACAAAATGGGCAGTCAGAAAATCGAGAGTACACCTTATGAGAAGGATTCATAGAAGGAGCACTGGGCGCAAGGCAGGAACAAATCCCGGGCAGGGTGCCAGCCCACCAAAGGGCACACACACCCACACACCAAGCACACACTAGGGACAATTTAGAATCACCAATGCACCTAACCTGCATGTCCTTGGGCTGTGGGAGGAAACCCAGGCAGACACGGGGAGAACATGCAAACTCCACGCAGGGAGGACCCGGGAAGCAAACCCAGAACCCAGCACTACCACTGCGCCACCGTGCCGCCCCTATAAAATGTATTATCTTATCATTTATTTTAGATGCTATATTTGGGTAACTGGGTTCTCCCAGAACTAACAGCAAATGGCCGGGGTGGGGGGTGTGTGGTGAAACTGATGACCGGTGGGTTGGTTTATAATGAATTGCAGATTTCATGACTCCTTTTCTTAAATATTTTCACATTCTTTGCTATACTAAGTGTATTAGAATGTATCTGTCCCCCGCTATAATGCTGCTCACATGTAGTTGGACGAGGTCCTGCTCAGCCTCTCAAATCATAGCGGCTATGTTATTAGTACATTACAGACGATGTGTTATGCTCACAAACTGCTGACCGCACGCTCCTTCTAAAAACAGTCAGCAAAATTATTGGCAGCGTCACTGGCATCTACACTATAATTGAGCAGAGCTGAATTTCAGGATGGTCTTTCTTAAGCCTGGCCATTGTTGTTGTGAGAGCTATATAAGACACTTGAAGTGCAGTCTTTCTCTGTATCTTCCACTTCTTCACTGTGTGCCGGCGACAATAATTTAACTCATCATACCAGCATGTGCCTTGATATGAGAGTAAATCAAAAAGTGAAGGCAATATGAAAATTCTGCAGTAGCCGCAACGGTTAGAAGTTGACTCGATACAAGACGTTTGTGTTGGCTTATGGGGAGTCCAAACACGCACAGCACAGTGCTCTGATGTTAGCCTAGTTGAAGCCAAGGTCAAACAAAACATGGATGCTCTGCTGCGGGATTGCACCGGTGTGGAATGACGCAGCCCAGTAAGATTTCTTTGGGCAGAAGGAGTAAAACCTGCTGAAATGCTGACAGGCTGCATATTCGTTGTCAATTTGTGTCCAGACCCCCATTCTGAATTGGATTGAGACTCAGCCCCTCCAGGACATTCACGTTTTTGTTTTAAAGCCGTTCCACTGTAGCTTGGGCTTTATGATTTTGCAGTCGTCTTCTTGATGGAAAACAAATCTTCTTCCAAGATGCAGTTTTGTTGTAGACTCTGTCAGCTCTCTCTCCAGAATGTCTCTGTAATCTGATGCATTCATTTTACCCTAACAATCCTTTTAGGGCACATTTAAAACAGATCTCTGCAAAGTGGGCTAAGTAAATTACGAGTACTGTATGTGAATGTGAATTTCCCCTTGGGGATTAATAAAGTATCTATCTATGAATCATATAGTGCCTTTATCTATCTATCTATCTATCTATCTATCTATCTATCTATCTATCTATCTATCTATCTATCTATCTATCTATCTATCTATCTATCACATAGTGCCTTTCCTATCTATCATATAGTGCCTTTCACATCTATCTATCTATTGTGGTAGATATGGGGCGCTCTCGCTCCCTTGAACCCCTGTCCACGACTCCAGACACCAGGTAAAAGTCCAATTGTTGACTTTATTTAATTGCCACAGTGCACAAAGCACCCTCTCCTCCACAATACTCATACAATAATCACTAATCACAAACAATAAACAATCCTCCACTCCCAGACGCATTGCCACCCTTCCACCCAGCTCAGCTCGCTGTCTGGGAGCTCCCATAGTCCTTTTATATCTCCTGACCCAGAAGTGTTCTCCATCCCCAGTCCATGTGACTCTCAATCACTTCCGGGCCAGGTACAAGTTCTTTTCTTCACCCCAGAAGCACGTCATTCCTCCTGTCCATGTGTGCTTCCGGGGCGTAGGGAAAATACTCATTATTCCTCCCTGCAGCATCCCCTAGTGGCCCCCACGGCATCCAGCAGGGCTGCGTATAAAATCTACATTGTCCATGATGCCCTGCTGGTCTTCTGGGGACCTCCATACTGCACGGAGGGGCTCCACCTGGCGGCTTGGGGGTATTGGCTGGGATAAATGGCCGGCCATCCACCACACTATCTATCTATCTATCTATCTATCTATCTATCTATCTATCGAATCTATCTATCATATAGTGCCTTTATCTATCTATCTATCATATAGTTCATTTCCTATCTAACTATCTATCTATCTATCTATCTATCATATAGTGCCTTTATCTATCTATCTATCTATCTATCATATAGTGCCTTTCCTATCTATCTATCTATCTATCTATCTATCTATCTATCTATCTATCTATCTATCTATCATATAGTGCCTTTATCTATCTATCTATCATATAGTGCCTTTCCTATCTATCTATCTATCTATCTATCTATCTATCTATCTATCTATCTATCTATCTATCTATCTATCTAATATGAAACACAAAATATATGGTCACATATAGTAAGTGTTCGCCTCCTAAATCAACAACATTGCAGCCGATTAGTTTTAAAAATCAAAGAATTAGTTCAGGTTTCAGTTGATCTTAGTATAAATGTATTTGTATGTGGAAGGCCCAGCTTGTGGTGGTCAGTATGAGGATGCGTGTGGGCTAACATGTACAATGAAGACAAAAGAACACTCCAGGTAACTCCATAAAAAGGTGATTGAAAACCACACGTTTTAGGGAATAGAGAGTCTCCAAAGCGCTGACTATCCCTCGGAGTGCAGTTAAAATGACCATTAATAAATGGAACGAGTGTGACACAACTGTAAATCTGCTAGAGCAGAAAACTGAGTGAATGTAAGATGCTGACCGGTGAGGGAGGCCACCAGGAGACCTCGGAGAACTCTGTAGGAGTTACAAGCTACAGCGGCTGAGATTGGTGAGCCTGTGCAGACAACAACTGTGCCTGTGGGCTTCACCAGCAACAGCGGTATGGGAGAGTGGACAAGAAAAAGGCACTCTTTAAAAAAAAAAAATGACATCTTAGCAGAAGACACATGAGAGACTCTTACGTTTGGAAGAAAGCTTTATGTTCTGATAAGACCATAATGTTTTTTTTGACAATCAAATGAAATGCCATGTTTAAACGTTGCACATTATCAAAAGCACATCATGGCATGGCAGTGTCTGCATCAAGCTGTGGGGATGCTTCTTTGCAGCAGGTCCTGGAAGACTTCTGAGGGGAATATAAATGCATGGAAATCATGAAGGAAAACCTCATGCAGTTGGCAATGAAACCTTCACCAAAGGAGAAGATTTATTTTCTGGCAAAGATGACGACCTCAAGCTTAAAGTTGAAGCTACTCAGAAATGGCATCAAAACAACAACGTGAATGTCCTGGAGTGGCCGAGTCAGAGCCCACATCTCAAATCCAATCCAGAATTTGTGTTTGGACTTGGGAAAGGCTCTTCACTGAGGATCAACCTGTTATCTATCATTCATTCCCTCTGCCCAAAAAAATCTCACTACAGCATGCTGTTTAACAATGGTGCAATCCCACAGCGGGACAGCCATGTTCATTTGACCATGGCTTCAACTAGACTAACAGCAGAGCGCCGTGCTGTGCGTGTTTGAACTACAGTATACCCATAAGCCATTACGAACGTGATGTGAACAACATGGCAATCTCCTGGCCAAGTCAGAGTCTGGATCTCATTGCAATTAAGAATCTGTGGCTGGGCCTGCCAGAGGCCATTCACTCACAATCCCCAGGTCAGCCTGACAGAGCTTGCAGAGAAGAACGGAGAGACGTGGCAGTGTCCAGATATGCAAAGCTGATAGAGAGCTGTGCGCAGCGTACACACACACAGGGCTGTCATGGCTGCCAAGGATTTTGATCTCAGTACCGACTTGAACGGGGTGAAGATTTGTGTGTTCAGTTATTTTCAGTTTTATATTTGTAATTTTGCAGAGATCTCTTTTCCATCCATCCATCCATTATCCAACCCGCTATATCCTAACTACAGGGTCTGCTGGTGCCAATCCCAGCCAACACAGAGCACACACACACACACACTAGGGACAGTTTAGAATCACCAATGTACCTAACCTGAATGTCTTTAGACTGTGGGAGGAAACCTGAGCAGCCGGAGGAGAACATGTAAACTCCACACAGGGAGGACCCGGGAAGCGAACCCAGGTCTCCTAACTGCAAGGCAGCAGCGCTACCCACTGCACCACTGTGCCACCCGAGATCTCTTTTCACTTTGATGTTTTTGAGTACATCTTGCCTGAAGAAGGGGCCTAAGTTGCTTCAAAAGCTTGCATATTGTAATCTTTTTAATAAAAGGTGTCATTCTGCTTGACTTGTCACACTACATCCATAATGTTTAACCCTTGTTGTATGACAAAAAAAAAACAAACAATGCACACCCTAATGGGCACCATTGGCAAAGGGCCGAAAAACTGAAGGCCACTGGGACACAGGTACATCAAAACAAAGGCTAGAAGCCATTAAGAGGTAAGAAATGGCCTGTAAACGTGCATACTTACCGGTAATTAAACACTCTTGTTCCCTCACACACACACAGGTTCATGCACATGTACATGCCCCTCACACAATGTGGCTTCCTTTTTTTTAACCTAAACTAAGCTCTCTTCCCAATGATCTGCCATCATTTCTAATTTGTGTTCTGCTTTCTCTTTCAACAGCAGAAATGGATGCCTTCAGCACAAAGAACTTGGCGCTTCAGGCCCAAAAGAAGCTTATGAGCAAGATGGCCAACAAGACAGTGGCTAACATGTTCATTGATGACACAAGCAGTGAGGTGCTGGATGAGCTGTACCGCGTCACCAAGGAGTACACTCGCAATCGCAAAGAGGCGCAGAAGATCATCAAGAACCTCATCAAGGTTGTGGTCAAGCTGGGCGTGCTCTACCGCAACAACCAGTTTAACGCTGATGAGCTTGCTCTGGTGGAGCGCTTTCGCAAGAAGGTCCACACACTGGCCATGACGGCCGTCAGCTTCTACCAGATTGAGTTCACCTTTGAGCGCCGTGTCATGTCTGCAATCCTCAACGAGTGTCGGGAGCTGCTGCACCAGGCCACTCACCGGCACTTGACCGCCAAGTCCCACTCTCGCATCAACCATGTCTTCAACCATTTTGCAGACTGTGAATTCCTGGCTGCCCTTTACAGCCCTTCCGATCTTTATCGTGTCCACTTACAAAAGATCTGTGATGGCGTCAACAAGATGCTGGATGAGGGCAATCTTTGACTGCCAGCCCACTGCCCATGACACACCTTGGCAGAATGAACAAGTCACTGAGAGGTGCTGGCAAGTTGCATTTGTCATTGGCACTAGCTGATTGGTCACGCAGTTCTGAGGACAGCGGCTCTCAAATTACCATAAGCATATGCAGGGGAACGTGATTGGCATAGAGACACAATTTGGGGTGGGTGGGGGTTATTTGAGCTGGCACTGACACATAGTGAAGGTCTCGGGCATGTTGGGTGGCACTGACATGCTGAAGGCCTTATGCATCTGGACTGTCACTTAAACTTTGTGGAATTGAAGCACTTGGGTTGGCACAGAGAAATTTGGAGGCATGATGAGGCACTTGGGTGGAATGTCATAACCATGAAGGATAGGGGGTTGATACATGTACAAAATGGGTTCTGTGGCACTTTTGTTGGTAAAAATACAAGGGAGAAATAGACTGGCACACATATCAGAACTCCAAAGGCACCCATTTACTTGGAATGGCATCAATCACTGAGCTGATCTGACAATGGAAGGCAGCCTGAATTTGTTGAGTTTCTTCCTGCTTTTTATTGTTTTTGAAATGATTCTTGATTATTTGGCAAACGCCTTGTATTGTATAATTTCAAAATATGTTACAAATTATTTAAATGTATGTTATTTCAATCACAGACATGTTTTAGTGATTTGTTTTATCATGAATGGGCCAGTTGTGGTTTATAGAGTCACACACAGCCTTCTAGGGTATCCAGAGTTGCTGGACTTTCACTCAAGTCAAAAACTGCCTTCTTGCTTGGATTATCCAGCACTTACCTGATTTTCCTAACATGGCAGAAGGCCATTTCAAAGAAAGTCTTATTAGGAGGGATAGCTGGTGGAGGACAGAAGGAGGCCTCCTGCCATCTCATCTCCGACTCTGTGGCTCAAGCGGTTTTGCTTGCCTCAAGTTGTGTTTCCTAATCCACGTGCTATGTTTCAAAATGCTATACCAGCCTTCTGGCTGATGCCCTGAACATCTGCAATAGATGGTGGTGTTGGCAGTAATTGGTAGATCGGTCACATCTGATCAGAGGCCAGGTAACCCCATGCCATCTTTGAGCTGCAGCTACACTTTGGAGGGGGGAGACAGGATCACCCCCAGCCCAGTGGATGCAGTGCTTGGCACTTTAGGATGCTCCATTATACAGTTCACCACTGCTTTTCTATGCTTGTGTACAGTGCCACCCCTGGTGTCACTTGCTGTTGGGGATGGCTTTTCTATGAAGTTTTAATATGGTGTATATACTGTATCTCTTTATAAATGATTAGTATTTTTGTTGTGTCAAATTGTTAAATTCTTTGAAGAAGGACACATCTCTACGTTCTGCATTTATAAATACATGTCTGAGGCGCTAAGCCTGATTTTATCTGTTTTCATGGGGCATTTTATGTCTTGAAAGTCACAAAGTTTTGACTGGTAGGCTATGTATGGAGTGCCTTTGTTTGCTATATGCTCTCACTTGAGACCTGAGAATTTTCTATTTATATGGTATAAAAAAGACGCAAAGGTCTTGTTTTGATCCCCACTTTTTCAGTTACAGGGTCACTTGGTGTCTGACCCTAATTGGAAGTGGCTGGAAGCAATACGGGATGTCACAACAGTCTAATAAAAGACACACTCGGGCCAAAGTAAAAGTGGCACCTAACCTGACGTGCTTGTCTTGGAGATGTTGGAGGAAATCGTAGAAACTGCAAATGGGCTGGGAGTTGGAGCAAAGTCCTTGGAGCTGTGACTTTGCCCCAAGGACTTTGCTTTAACAATACTGTGCCAACCTCCACGTATTCATTAATGGGAGTGTTTTGAAAACTTGCATATTCTATTATGAGGGAGCCAAAACTTTGATAGATATCAGATTGATAGATAGATAATATTTTATTTGTCCCCAAGGTATCCTGGTATAAACTAACACCAGCTGGGAGCCCAGTGCCTCTCACTCACACATTCCTGTTTAACGTGCTAATGGGATGTGGGAAGAAATTGGAGTTTGTGAGAAAAACCACACAATCTTGGTGAAAAACTGCAGATTCCGTGTCAAAAGTCATTAGGATGGGCACTGAAACACGGTCACTGTGTGCCACTCTGTTGACCATCGTGCCACACTGCTGAATCCACTTTGAATTTGCCAGGCAAATTTGTCAATTGAATACAACAGAGTAGCCTGGGAGTAATAACTGGGTATACTGTAATCTACAGTGACCTGGTACTGGGGTAATAAGTAGGGAAATCAGTTTAAAGTCACTATTAGGTAAAAACAGTATATTCACAAAATAATACAATATGCCCATGGACTCCAGTCATATTGTAATACACAGATCTGACTAATAATGACACGTTTACTGGATTGAGATTATCCTCTGCTGGCCGTGTTTGGTGCACCGTTAATACTAAATACCAGCGCATTACCTACAGCTCTTTCCACAGTCCGCACCATCCCGATGTACTTTACATCAATTTCTCCGGTTGTACTGGTGTAT
Organism: Polypterus senegalus; assembly: GCF_016835505.1. Taxonomy (NCBI): domain Eukaryota; kingdom Metazoa; phylum Chordata; class Cladistia; order Polypteriformes; family Polypteridae; genus Polypterus; species Polypterus senegalus. The sequence goes on along the minus strand of NC_053163.1, from coordinate 133,783,542 downwards.
GGAAGTTTAGAATAGGTAGATACAACTTTATTTGTGGCAGAATACAATTCAATCCACCGCGTTAACTAAAGTAAAATGTAGTGCGTTTCTTCTCGGCCTCCAGAGCCGTCAAGCCATTATGCGAAGTGGGCGGCCGCCTAAGGACGTTGTCATCCGGGCATCGCGGGGCGGAGTTTATGAAAACGCAAGGGGCGTCCGCTCCGGACTTTTCCGCAGTATCGACACCGAGGATTGCTGACTTCGGTAACTGAAGGGGCGAGCACCCTGGACACCGCAAAGCACCTCCACTATCTAACCTCCAGAAATATAACAAGAATACGAAATGAAAGCCTTGGACACCGAGGAGCGCAGTTTGTGTAACTCAAGGGGCGTGCGCTCCAGACACCGCCTAGGGCATCATATGGACATTGATCGGCACTGTCGACACGGTTTTATAATTAAAAACACATCAACCCATTGATCGATTACTTTTCACTACGCCAGACAATTTTCGTGTCAGTTTAAAATGCAATACAAAAGCGTATGGCATGTTCATGTATGCCCATAAATCGTGTGCCGTGACTAAAAGCAACGCAAACATGCCACATACAGCTCGAGTGTATTTATTATATTTCGATTCGAAGCTATACTTTTTCGTGCCAGAGCTAAATATAATCAAATGACTAATTAGCGTCAAAGGCGGTGTTAGAGGCGTTCTCAACAGTGTGTTAGACCAGCGATAAAGACGGCGAAAGGGGAGTTGATAAGGCAGGGGATCCGCCGTCTCATCAAACGGGTGGAAGCTGGCAATGTAAAGGCAAAAATATATAATACCTGTTTTTCATAGAGGGGTTGAATAAAAATGCTAACAAACCAAGCAAACTAATGTTTCCCCTCGAAAATGTATCTGCATGACTTATATTAGCAATTATAAAAAGAAAACAACTTTTGACAACTTAACATGAGGGTAAACTTTTTTTTTTTACCTAAAACACACTTCTTGCTGTTTCGGTCTCCCTCTCACCCCTCTCACCTCGACTGATGACACCCCCCGCCCCAACCTTTAACGTTGATTAGTCGTTTGATGACATTTGACGCGGTTATAGCGCAGCGGTCTCGAATCGAAATGCAGTAAGCTCTGCGAAATGTAACGCGTTTACTTCGCTTTTTAGTTACCACACGCGATCTATGGCCATGAATGAAAATGCAATACGCGATTGTATTGCATTGTACACTGACACGAAAATTGAATGGCGCAGTGAAAAATCAATTAACCGTTTGGTTGATATGTTTTTAATTTATGAGGAGATGAAACCGTGCCAAAATGAAAAGCAGTTCAACGTGTTAACTACAATAGACTGAAATGCAACATATACTCACGTGGTGCATTAATTTTGGCATGAATCTTTCATACTATACTAGTGGCTGTGGAGGAATATTTCAGAAAAAATATAAAATGTACAGAATTGTGTCAAGTGTGTTTGATTTTTTTTGTAATATTTCTGTGTTTCTTGATCACCTGTAAAAAGTAAAATCCCTCTCTTGAGACGGATACAGATCTATCTATTATGAATAAATTAAACACAGTGATAAAAAATTTTTCATGAAAAATGTTTTGTTGGTTACTCCTTTGTTTATTTAACAATCTGTTCATTTATTTATTTCAGTGACAAAGCACTCAAGACAAAATACGCCATAAAATGACCATCCTAGTTGAGTAGGTGGGCTCTAGCTTGTCCTTTGTGTTTATTGATGAATCACAGGTAGAGAGGACGCTAACAGTCACAACTTTTCATGAGGCTGTGAGTCACGGGATTCCCAAGGCAATCAAAGCAAAAGCTCAACGTTGTGACTGTGCGTGTCCATGGCGGATAGGTTGCCCGGAATTGCTGCATAAGGCGGCTACATTAACTTAAGAAGTCCTGAATTCCTCGGAATTTATTCACTCTGTTGGTAGTGTCCATCCGAAGTGTCTACATATAAATGTTGGGCTCAATGGCAAAGATTTATTATGCTCTATTGATGATTGTATATGGTACAGTCCACCCTCTCAATGTCGACGGGTGAAAGTGATAGTTTTCATTACAAGCTGCAGTTAGGACATTAGAACACTCTAGGCGAGAACAGGCCGTTCAGCCCAACAAAGCACGTCAGTCCTATACTGTACACTTATTTCTTCCAAAAAAAATTAAGTCGAGTTTTAAAAGTCCCTAAAGTCCTACTGTTTACCTCACTACTCGGTAGCGTATTCTAAGTGTCTTCATTTTAAAGAAATATATACTTAAGCAAATAAGCAACCAAACAACCTGACGCGTCAGGTGCGGAGTACTTGGCATGTTACCATACTAGCAGCAGCAGATCAAGACCAGACTACGCCGTGCTGTACCCAGAGGAGACGATCCTCATGTGCTCTCTCAGTGAACAGTGGAACAAGTTCAGTCCCAAATGTAGCTAATCCGCCGCTAGTCTTGTTTTCGTCTCACGTCTCTCCTCGGTTTGCTCAGCTGGATGTCTGATTGTCCCATAACGGCACTATTAACTATTAACGTCTAGCCTTCTCTCAATAAACGACGCACATTCCTCTCGATTTAAAAGAACAGAGGAAAAGTAGGCCAATATCCTCGTGTGAACTCCTTAAAAAACTGCAGTTGTTAAGCTACATTAGATTGGCTGTCGTTATTGTAAATGTTATTCACGTTGAGCGAATGAAAAGGCCCTGAAATATATGGCAAGTATGCAGAAAGTAAAGACGACGAGAGGTGCACGTTAGCAGAACTGAATCTGAAGCTTAGGTGTCTCTTTGTAACTCATTTCCCGATTACGTAGAGCAGTTGACACTTGGCATGCATTACGTGCCCAGCTTTTCCAAACAATCGAATTAATCCAGCAGTCACCAAAGCGTATAAAACACCGAGTTAGAGGCCGGACAATATGAATAAAGAATGTCTCATCTTCACAGTTGAGCACAATCGCTGTACGATACTGTACATCCGATCTGGAGGACACACGCAAGGCCAGAAGTTGCATTTATTTATTTATTTATTTTTTGGTTGTTACTTGTTATATTTATATTTTTGTTAAGCCACCATAAGGCATAAAGTGAGAAGACTAAGTAAGTATTTTCTTGATATTCTGTAACTAAGCATTTCGCAGCAGTTTCCATTTTGTGTATAACTGTATGCAGGCCCGGTTCTGCCGGATGTGCAAAGCCGAACATGCCGCCCTCAACAAAACGCAGGCTCGGCGCGGGGCTCGTCTTTTCCCGTCGAATGTCGGTAACTTGCTTCAAAGAAAAACGAGCAAGTCACAACACATGAATTGTGGCAGCACATCAATAAAATGTTGTTGTAGTGTTCAGTGTTTAAACGAGCGAAGGTATTATAGGTCGAGGGGTCGGCTGAAATTAAATGGCACGATGGCGGCTTCGCCTCAAGAACTGGGCCTGACTGTAGGCTATGTGACAAATAAATCTTCTGTGTTATCTCCGTGTCATTCCAAAGGAACACAGCATGGAAGAATCTGGCAGCCTCTCTCCATGCGCGCTTTCCGAAGCAGCGGCCGAGCGATGTCTTAGTAGGTACGCTGACTCAGTGTTTTATATAATGTTTAAATGAATGTTGACCCAAAGTTTTCTATATTTTTTATATTTCGCTATTTAAATATGCCCATGCATCGCTTGTCTATTTCTGTGGCATTGCCTTAAATATATTTGATTCCATATCATGCTCTGCTCCAGTCCATATATAAATATTACATTTTTTTAATCACATTATTGTGTTTTTTCATGGCCCTAAAAGTCTGTGTGATGCACACGAAATTCATTTTGTAACATTACCCATTGTACCAAGTCCGGTAATCCTGCTCACGAGGTGGTCTAAGTCAGTACGCCATTTTGTGCCCCTTCTCCAGCTCCAAGAAGCCCACTGAAGCTGCAATTAGTCTTCGTCTTGGTCTGCTGCTATATAGCCAACTATACTTTCTTAGAAGGTTGGCATCCTTCAACATCTGCAATAAGATGCTGCAGATGTTCTACCAAACGGTTGTGACGAGTGCCCTCTTCTACGCGGTGCTGTGCTGGAGAGGCAGCATAAAGATGAAGGACGCCTCACACCTGGACAAACTTGTCAGGAAGGCAGGCTCTATTGTAGGCATGAAGCTGGACAGTTTGACATTCGTGGCAGAGCGACGGGCGCTGAGTAGGCTCATGTCAATCATGGAGAATCCACAGCATCCACTGAACAGGATCATCTCCAGACAGAGGAGCAGCTTCAGCGACAGACTGCTATCACCATCCTGCTCACTGACAGACTGAGGAGATCGTTCCTCCCCCACACTATGCGACTCTTCAGTTCCACCTGGGGGATAAACGTTAACATTATTCACAGTTATTGTCTGTTTTTAGATGCATTTTTATCACTCTTTAATTTATTATTTTGTTTAATGTATCAGTATACTGCTGCTGGATTATGTGAATTTCCCCTTGGGATTAATAAAGTATCTATCTATCTAGTCTGTAGATCTGAGGCACACTGCAATGGTGCTAAACCCTAAAGTTAGTCTTGTTACCATAAATACTTACTATGATCAGATCAGCATGGGATCATCTTGAGCTCATAGCACACTGCAGCTGATTCTTCATGGCACATCTAATTATTAATGCTCATTATTTATTTATTGGCACAAACAAGGAGTTTTGGCGCCTGGTGCAGGTGGAAGTACTGTATGTGTCTCTGTGGAGGAAGAAAGGCAATCACGATGAAGCAGATGTAGTCCAATGATCGGGAGAGAAAAGTCACCTGGGCTGAGCTCTGGAAAGCTGAGCCCCGCTGGATCACGTCCTTCATCCAAGTGGTGTATGCTGTGCTGCCAAGCCCTGCCAGCCTGTACGCTTGAGGTAAAGCAGAAACACCAGTTTGCTCCCCTGCTGCTCAGAGAGCAGAACCCTGAAACACATCCTCAGTGGCTGCCCAAAAGCTCTGGCAGATGGTCTCCATCACTAGTGCCACGATCACATTTTGAAGGCAACTGCTGAGACCGTCAGCACAGTAATAGGAGCAACCTAACAATCTTGTCTCTCCAAGACTTCGATCACCGCCTTCAGAGCTGCCACCTTGAACCACAAGATGATCCTTTGGAATTTTGCACACAACTGGAAAATGGCTGTGGACTTGGAAAGATGACACAAGTTTCTGCAGCACATTGCAATCGCCACCCAGAGACCAGATCTTGCCCTACCAAACATGCCATCCTAGTAGAACTAACCTCCCCAAAGAAAGAAAACTCTTTAAATATGAAGAGCTAATCACCCAGTGCAGACAGCAAGATGTTGACGTTGGATGCGCGGGGTTCATGGCATGGTGGGCATCAAGAGCCGTCACCACATTGGGCACTGATAGACAGATGAAGAGGAGAGCCATCAGTGAAACCATCAATGTGGCAGAGAGCCTCGGGCTTGGCTGTGCCTCAAAAGAGCAGGTCTTTGGGTTCACTGGAATTAGCATCTTGCCAGCTACACATAAGCGGGGGTCTGTTCAGCCTTGTGGGGGCTCTTTTTTTTTTCTGACCAGCCGCTGCTGAGTCGGATAGCAAAGACAGTATGATGATGAAAGACCTGAAGCCCTGGAGGATGTCACTGTAGATGGGCCCAGCCGTGGCATCATAACATGCATGCACACTCCATACTTTACTTTCACATTTCACAATACCTTTATTTATTTGCATATTTATTTCATTTTGTCTGAAATATTCCTTCATAGGTGTCAGATGAAATGAGGTACTCAGGGTCACACAGGGGTTTGAACTGACAGTCTTGCACTTTTACAGCCCTGTGCTTGAGTCCGTAGCCTTCACGTAGACAGCACTACATTTAGGGCCTCTGTCTGAATGTTCACAGTTGGCATTTTATAATCTCAGAATTGTTGAAATGCAGATGTCATCGTGAATGATCCACTCCTTAATGGAGAACTTCCTCTTTCAATTTACATGACATGAAATCAAAAGTAACACATCGCCAAGAGAATCCTATTCCAGTACCATGATGTAGCATTAAGGAGTCTGAGGCGTGAGGGTGAACTCATTTCTCCAAACGTCAATACAAACTGTTTTCATTGCCAACTGTGCGTTTTTCTTCAATGTGAATGTGTCATTGATGGAAACAGAGCATAATGGTGAATAGAGCTACTGCCTCAGTGCCACGCTGTCATGGTGTCTAGGGTTCATCCCTACTATATGCACAGAGCACATGGGGTCAGCTTGGACACTCCTGCATTCCTGACAGGCGGACTGTGGAAAATAAATGACTTCATAGAATTCTCTGTTGGTGTCATGGCCAGTTCATACTGTCGCTTTTAATGGCAGGGACTGCATTGTATTTGTAAAAGCTTTATTATGTGCTCTCTTGTGTTCTGAAAATTCCAGCTTTGCCTATATGAGTGACTAGCTTTGGTGCCCAACGTTACCTGGGTACCCACCTTAATAAAGGATAAGTGTCTGTCAGGTTGCTATGTCTCTGTCATTCCAACAGAGGGTGCATCACAAACATTAACACTGTTGGTATGTTATATCTATTTGGTATGGGATTCTGAGACGCATGCATTATATTTGTCAATTCAACAAATGTCGCATCACAAACATTTGTTGTGATGCATCGTATTACTGCAAATTTTTGTGATGTGCCATTTGTTGGAATGATAAATGCAAAACATTTTATTAGTACATTCAATACAAAATACATTCCAGTAAACAGCATTAATGTTTGCTGTGCACTGAGGTCTATGTTGATTAGATTTCAAGCTAGTACTAAGGTAATTAAAAAAAAAGTAAAGGCAATTTGAAAATATCATGATCACCACAACCGTTAGAAGCTGATGCAATACAACACATTCGCAATGGCTTTTGGGTAGTTTGTACAATCACAGTGCAGCAATCTGCCATTAATCAATTTGAAGCCAAGGTCAAATGAACAGCAGGATTACATCATTATTGAACAAGGCACCATTGTGAGATTTCTTTGGACGGAAGGAGTAAAACCTGCTAAAATTCACCGCAGGATGTTGGCTGGTGCAGATCAGTAAGCTATATGGATGCCCATCTTGAGCAAACTTTATGGTACACCAAGTCAGAAAATTCAGATCCATAGCAGATATCCAAACGTGCAGCAATAGTGGAGATTGTAATCTGTCGGCCTTCTCTGATGAAATTATTCGCCATGCAGATGTGGGCTTGTGTGTGGGAATGCCCTGCTTCTCTTCAGGATCATCCACTATAATGGCCTCCTGATCAGGCAAGGGAACAGGATCTCCATCTCAGCCTTGTATGACAACAGGGTTGACTTTTTCAAGCATATAAGGTTTCACTTTGATAAAAATGTTGTGCTAGTAGTTCACGTCAGTGCAATGCAATTTGTGTCTACATGTGTGTTAAATTTAAATTTTGGCCACCAGACTTGGAGAAGGTCACCTCTGTCCAAGTCTGGTGGCCAAAATACGTTTTATTGGTTATGTAGAATACATCCATCCATTATCCAACCCGCTATATCCTAACTACAGGGTCACGGGGGTCTGCTAGAGCCAATCCCAGCCAACACAGGGCGCAAGGCAGGAAACAAACCCGGGCAGGGCGCCAGCCCACCGAATGGCACGCACAGCAGGGACAATTTAGAAGTCCACCTAACCTGCATGTCTTTGGACTGTGGGAGGAAACCCACACAGACACAGGGAGAACATGCAAACTCCACGCAGGGACGACCCGGGAAGTGAACCCAGAACCCAGCGTTACCACTGCGCCGCCCTAATTAGAATATTGCATCACTAAATAATAGTTAGTGGTGAGTGAAACAACCGAGTTTCCTTTGCATGTGGCCCAAAGTTACCATCAATTTTGCAAAAGCAAATCTCACTAAAAAGGGCATTTTGAAGTTTTAAAGATTTTTTTAGGGTTCAATATATGGAACATTACTCAATTTTATTCTTCTGTTGTCACAGGTACGCCATAGTCCATGTCACATTGAAGTGAACCCTACAGTTCTGATTGGCCAGTTAGGTTACTACTTATTTCCTGAAACTCGTTTCTATTCGTCTTCCAGTTTGGAAGTTGGCAAATGAATGAAAATGTTAAAAAACTTAAGGGACAAATACATTTGTCTACAGAAGAAAAGGTGTAGCAAGAGGAGGGGTGATCTTGGGGGGCAAAACTGCCTGCATTATAATAGACCACCTGCTTTTCTTGGATACTATCAACACCATCAACTAGCGTTCAGCCATGGGCCCGTCGTGTGACGTGATGGAGAAGTATAGGCTGCTTTCAATGACAAAGGCCGGGGTGGACAGTGTCGGTCCTGGAGAGCCGCAGTGGCTGCAGGTTTTTGCTCCAACCCAATTTCTTAATGAAAAGTCAATTACTGCTGATGAAGCGCTCATTGCTTAAGTGACATTTTGATGCTTCATTGTAGTTCCCCACCCTTAGTTGTTTATTTCAATCTTAAACCCATGCATTTGATGTTTTAATGGCTCCTAATTAGCAATAAGATGCAAATAACAAAGCAGTCAGCAGCGAGGCATAGCTAGGGTTTTCAGCGTCCGGGGACAACTGAAGATTTTGAGTCCCCTCCTGTTTGCCAAGATGCAAAGGGGAAGGGAAAGAAAATTTTAAAAAATGTATTTAAAGTAATAGTATTTTAAGAAAAAAAATGAATTTAAGTCTCCGAAAATGATAACGCCGCCTCATGTTCTTTAAAATCTAAATCCGTCATTAGTTTTTGTAAGAAAAAAATAGTTTTCCACATTTAAAAATGGTTTTAAAGAAAGTATATAGCAAAATAATGTTATATTTATAAAAACTGCATTACTTACAATTTATTCATACAGAAAAATATGATGGGGAAACGTCTAGACTTTTGCAGCCATCTACTAGAATACTTCACCACAGCCCAATCAATTTTCTATCAAACACAAATCACTTGGCACACAGAAATGGCAGACAATGATACACTAATGACTCATGTCAGTCGCGCAACCTGTTTAATAACGTCAAAAATGTTTCTGGGTGGGAGTCAAGCAGGTTAGAGTAGTGGAGGGGATAAATTATTGTCTATTGGGTATACTGTATAGAACAAATAAGTGCTTCAAAATCAGAAAGAGACAAAAAAAAAAAAACACAGGAAAAAGATATCCTCTGTGGAGGACTGCCAGCTTCCCATGCCGGTCCTCACCCCCAGGCCGCCTGGAGGAGCTCTCCCGACAGCAGGATTGTGTCCCGAGGTCCAGCAGGGCCTTATGGACTTTGTAGTGTTTATACACAGCCCTGCTGGATACCTTGGGGACCACCAGGAGTCGCTGTGGGGGGGGGCTTATGGGCTCTGTGATGCCGTATGACCCGGGAGTACGTCACGGTCATGTGACGGGAAGAAATGTCGTGCTCCCGGGTTGAAGTGGTGGATTGATTGCCCTGACCCGGAAGGAATAAGGAACTGTAGACTGCTGGGACAGGAACACCTCCGGGTCAGGGGCTCAGTCCAGACGCTGAGCTGTGCTGAGAGGGAGAGGAGCAAAGTGTCTGGGCGAGGAGGAGTGATTAGTGTGCTATTTGATTATTGTTTATGAGTAGTGTGGAAGGTGCTTGGTGCACATTGGTGCTAAAAAATAAAACGTCTTGGACTTTTACCTGGTGTCTGGAGTTGTACCTGAGGGTTCAAGGGAGCACTAGCGCCCCCTACTGCCACACCTCATACTGATGGAGTGATGGACTGGGAATGCAAATGTTTTTTATTTACTTTTTAGTGCATTTAAGAATGGAAAACATTTCATTCTAGAATTTTGTAACATCAATTTGGCGTCCCCTGGATGCTGCACCCCGGGACAGATGTCCCCCCCTCCCCCAGCTATGCCACTGGTCAGCAGTTCACCATCTAGCTTGTTTCGATCTCTGTGTGTTCATCATGCTCAGTTTGATTTATTAAAACACTTAATAGAAAATGTGACAGACTGAAAATTATGCGTTTTAGGCTTCAAATCATTTGGATAACATCCTTGGAAAGGAAAAAAATCAACGCTATCAGAACCTTACGTTGCAGACTAGCAAGCCATACAATTAGATAAGGTCTGAGACTGGCAAGGATTGGTTTCTAAGAAAGCAATTAGGTTGGAATGAAAACCTGCAGCCACTGCAGCCCTCCAGGACCGACATTGTTCACCTCTGACATAGGCTTAGTGTACGAGTATAAATCAGCCTTAAGGGTTTGGCAACACTGAACATCCCTTTTGGACCCATAAAGTACATATTTCTAATAAAGGGATCTAAATTAAAATAAACAGCAAGAAACTGATTTTTAGAGACTCAACACAGACAGCCTCTTCACTGTATGGACCGGCGGAGCAAGCCTGGTCAGGCCAGTACCTCCCCCAGAATGCTAGATGACAGTCCCACTGGGTTGCAGAGGTGCCTAGGACTTCCGCAGAGCTTCATGGGAGATGGAGTTTGGTGCAGCCCTGTTGGGATCCATGGGCACCACCAAGGGGTGTTGTAGCTGCTGCTGAGCCCTACAGAGCAGCTCTTTTGCCAGACCCACAAGTGCTGCTGGGATTAGGCCTTCAAGCACCTGGAGCGCTCCTGGGTGACAAATAAAAGGGGTTAACAGCCGCTACTCTGGGATTTGGGAGGATGGGGATGAAGCTTGCCGGAGAGGAGTGGTGGAGAAAAGGAAGAGAAAAGAATTACTATTGTGTGGTATTGTGTTTGGGACTGTGCTGTGTGCTCATGGGAAAGGGGAAGAGGCTCTCCATGAGGGAAGAAAAAGGAAATAAAAGCCCTGTGTGCTTTGAGCTTGTGTCCTGCGTCTGTCTGTGTCAGGACTGGCCTTTACAGTGACTAAACACAACTGGTGATTAATCAAAAAGACAAACACTTAGACAAAAGATGCAAATCAGCAAGGCAATCAAATTGTTTTCTAAATCAGAGGAGATGAAAACGCTGTACCTGCAGTCTTAGAAGAGACCAGTATAAAACTCTGATAATGCTTCAAGCGGGGTCCTCCCATTAGTCCCAGTGCACTCGTGCAGCCTGAAGAGAACTGCAGTCCCCATGGTGGCACTGGTTTTTGGGTTGCCCCCCCCTTCATTTCAGTTCCTTTCCTCCGATACGCCATTTAGCTGATATTTTAAGTTGGATCAGCAGCAACACACATGCAAAATTTTTTCAGTTCACCTGTTTTTGTGTGACTGGTAAACAGAGAACCAGATTAGGATTTCATTTATCTGGAGTAGGGGGTTTGCCCCCTGCTTGCTTTGCTCACCAACTCCCCTGCCTGCACTACGCGCCAGCTAATTCACGTCTCTGCCACTCGCGTATGTGGATTTCACTTTCACCAAACAACAAAACTTTTCATTCTCGCAGATACGCCTCCGCATTGGGAAGAAACACAACTTTTCCATGATGGCAACACGAATTAGACGATCTACAAGTCTCCGACTTAAAGTTTAAATCCGAACAATATATTCAATTTCTTTTCGCTCTTCTGTTATTTCACCGAGTAATAATTTGTTTGTTTGCGTTAATGTGATCATTACTATAATTTTTTTTGAGACTTTCAAATTTTCATACTTCCGTTATCTCTAATCTGCTCTGCATGTGTATCGCACCAACGTTTTTGAATTCGTTACGACGTTTTACGTTGTCATCTACTCTGTCTTTAATTTCCGGCGCCGGGCCTGGTTAAATCTCCTGGCACAAAGATTCGTCTCGCAGGACGTGAAAGTGTCTCTCTGAGAAAGTCACGTCTCGTCTCCTTCCACGATTTTTTTTATCTATAGAGAGATAGATATGGTGGTGTCTATCTAATTCAATATAGTATTTCCAGCATTAGAGGGCGCTAACATTCTGCTTGCCTGTTATGGATCTCTGGATCTGTGCACTGTTCCTGCCTTCTTCAAGTCCTCCACCATCATTCTAAAATCAAAGGTCACAGGCCTGAATGGCACCTTATTCTGAAATATCTCAGGAATGCTACAAATGACTTCCTGGACCCGTTTCAGTTTGCATAGAGCTAACCGGTTTGTGGATGATGCAATAATTTGAGGAGGAGGAGGAGGTTAGAAGCATGCACTGATACAGCGTCTCGCCACACCCACCACGCGATCAGCCACCTCAGGATCCCAGATTAGGAACCGAGTGCAGCTGTGCAATGAGTGGCACCTCAACACCAGTGGAACAGCATGAGGTTTTGTACAGTGGCTGGAGTCCCAATCCTACAGGTTAACGTTATACCCAAGACGGAGCAATTGCAGGTTGAGGGCCATGCTCGAGGGTCCAACGGTGTGGCATTTTATAGGATTCAAACCAGCAACCTTTCAATTGCTGCGTCAGATTCCCAGCCTCAGTGCCACCACTCTGCCCTGAGTGAATTTAGGTCCGATCTTTATTTACCAATACCTTGATAAGCCAGAGGCATTTGGGAGGACCACATTTGTGGACTTCATTTCTGCTTTTAATACAATCATCCCAGAGCACATCGATAAGAAACTCACCCAGTTCAACCTGCCATTGGATCACCGACTTTCTTACAGAAGGGAAACGTACGTCTGACCCATTAACCCTTAATGATGGTGCACTGCGGAGATGTCCTTTCCCTATTACTCTTCACACTTTACTGTATATAAATGACTGTACCACTGGCAATTCATCTGTCCAACTTCTTAAATTTACAGATAACGTAATACTAATATTCAAATAATAACGAGTCCATATACAGAGAAGAGGTGGAAAATCTGACACCGTGGTGCAGCCATAATAATTTGAACCTTAACATTCAAAAAAACTCAGGAGATTATCATAGATTTCAGGAAAGTCACCTGTTCACCTACCACTTGCTATAAAAGGAGTCACCTGTTGGAATGATGGAACCCTTTAAGCTTCTGGGCACTGTGTTGTCACAAAACTTTTAAGTGGGATGATAACATCATATGCATTATTAAGAAAGCCCATCAGAGAATGTTCTTTTGGTGTCAATTGCGTAAAGTCAATCTCCCTCAAACGATATCGGTCCAATTGTACCCAGCTGTCGAGTCCATGGTAGCCTCAGCTGTAACTGTCTGGTTTGGTGTTGCATCAGAGTCTGTGAAGGTTATAGGCTGTAACTTACTGCACAATGAAGGCCACTAAGAGTCCAAAGTAAGGAAAGATCACCGCTGCTTGACTCACCCAGGGCATCACCTGCTCCAAAGACTTCCGTCCAGCAAACGTCTTCATGCAGCAAAAGCTAAAACAGCCCATCACCTCAATGGGTGACCAATCAGGTCTGAGCTTGTACTCCATGTCTCTGTATACCTGCACACTCGACTGCCTGGACATTTTAACCCTCTCTATCTTTCGTATTGCCCTTGTGTGCTGCCTCGTATTTTATCTTCTTACATTATCTTTAGTATTCTGTGTTGTCCTTGTATGTTTCCAACATTATACTATCAAGACAAATTCACAGTACACAGTGTACCTGGCAAATAAAGTGAATTCTGATTCTGAAGTTTCCCACATCAAAGTAAAAGACAATAAAGCTGCTATTACAACACAAATTAAGAGCCCAAGCCGTGTACCCAGATGAGGGCTGCATGTTGGCAAGGACAGTCGGTCAGGATGATGTTTTAGAACTCTCAGTTCTGCATGTTTTGTGACAGGTGTTTAAGAACAACAAAAAAAAAGATGAAATAGCTTTAGATCCAAATCACCAGGACAGCTGCCACCTTATTCCGTGTGCCCAGCAGATGTAACCCCCCACCCCTTAATCCTACTCAAACTGATACAGGCAGTGGCAGCACTGTTGAGCTATCTATCGCTCAAATTGTACTCTTTATGTAATTTCAAACTCAGGACGACGGATGCCTGGTCATCTGCTCGAGAGGCTTGCCGGCTGCCGTATTGCTTCTGGAGCAGTGTGGCTTGTTCGTCCTGGCCAGGTTGGGCAGTGGCAGCAGCAGGAAGCACGTGGGGAGGCAGCATCCGCCAGGGATTAAACAAGATTGCAATCGAGAGAACATCTGAGGGGAGCTGGAAGAGAACAGACAGTGAGGAGGAAAGAGGTAAGAATCAGAGCTGTAGGGGCAGTAAAGGAGGGAAACAAACAGGGCAGAAAAGAAGAAGAGAAGATAGACAGAAAGTGGGGAAACGAATAGCGGGCTAAAAGGAGAAGAAAGAGAACGAGAGAGGGCACATGGCGGGTTGAATACACAGGTTCAAGAAGGAGGAGTATGAGAGGGTTGGACAAAAACACATAGAAGAGGCTTGAGAAGTACGGTGGACAGAGGGGTCAACACTTGTAGCAGAAAAAAGAAAGTGGGATAAGGCAAGTTTGGGTCAGAGAATGGCAAAATAGAGAAGAGTTACTGACCATGAAGAAAACGTGAAGCAAAGGCGTGGCAGACTGAGTAACCAAGTAGAACATAAATAGAAATAAAAGAGGAAAAGCAGAGACAGGAGTTGAGGGAGAGCTGATGGAATGAGGTAAATAAGCTCAAGACACAAAGGGTTGAAGTGTAGGAATGGGGATAGGATGACAGGACAGTGGCAGCTGTGAGGAAAAAAGGTGGTGGAGGAGATTAAGGTGCACAACAAAACAAAAGAGGTAGTTAGGGAGCAGGAGGAGGGTAAGAGCCAAGAAGAAAAGCAAATATGGTGAGGTTCTTTCAGGAATTCACAATAAAGAACCACCTGTAGAAGGCATACAAAAGGAAGGCTGGGTGCAATGCCATGTCTTCCCATCACAGACCTCATGGACAAAGGCTCTGCAGGTCACATCAGAACAAAGGGTCGGTGGGGTCTTCCACTACTCTGATCCCCCCGAGGGAAACAGAACGTCATGGGCAGCAGTGGAAAGGAACGCTGGCTATTACCAGAGAGGACTTCCATTGGCAGCTGCTGGAAAATACTTTTGGGCATGAAGGAGGGGAAAGCATCAAGAGGCACACACCTCAACTACATCCTCGTCAGCTCTCAGTCCGGGAGGAAATCAAGGGAGTTGTGGAGAAGTTAGAGGTAGTCCTGCAGAGTCTAAAGGAAGTGCATCAGGAAATGAAAGAGGTAAGCGGTCTCCTGATTTTCTATTGTAATGACATAGGAGGAAAATTGGGAAAAGCAAGTAGGGAAAAAAAGCAGGCTGTCTGGTACCTGCTAGGTCTACAGCCAGCTATAACAATGAAATGTGCGCCATGCTAATCACAGCCCTGTAAAGCACGTGTGAGGTGCTCAGCCAGACTGGCACTCCATGCACTTAAATGAACCCTGCCATCTGCTTCGTAGAAAATGTACCAACTACCAGCCATAGTGGCACAGTCCACCTGTATATCAGTCTCCTGCTGTCTCTTGTCTCTCCTTTACACAGATGCTTCATCAAATTGACCTGCTGACCTCACATCTTGACCTGTTGGATGATGAACTTTGCACTGATGAGCACAGCAAGACAATTTCAAGTGGAAGTAGCACAAATGGGGATGCCATGTCAAGTCTTGGGGGTTTCCAATTGGAATCAGAACGTGCAAAACTATGTTCGCTTTCCAGGAAAACACGTGAACAGCACTTGCAGTGTCCTCCATTTGCATCGCTCCAACCTCCACCAGGGCTGTCTCGTATGTGGACCTACAGCAACTCTGTTCGATGCAGAGAAGCTGGGATGTCTATTGCCAATCATCCAATATTTATGCAACACAATGTGGAGCCAGCCTGGCTGCTGGTGTCAACTCAGGGGCAGAGAGTTGGCAAGGGTTGCAACTCCCATAGTGCCTGGCAGCTGTCCACACAGAACAGATTATTTTGTCCTGCCAGACATCACCTAACTGTACTCCCAGAAGACACTTGTTATAAATGTGTGACATCATCAAGTCAGGCATCCTTGGCTTTTAAGAAGGGACCTTGCCACACAAGAAATGGCCAGATAAAGTCCACAACCGTGTAGCTGAGCAGTCGGCAACATCAAAGCCCAAAGGAATGCAGATAACAAAACTGGAAAGCACCAGAATAGGTGAGTAAGGCCGAACGTCAAAACAGGAAAATGTAGTTTGCCCCCAACTGCACACCCCACCCTACCACTTAAAAAAAATAAAATAAAGCAGAGCTCATCTAAAAAGAAGCTACCCAGACATCTCCATTCATCCTCAGAACTACAACTTTCTGCTGGTGTTCAGTTTGTTCACCTAACCTCACAAACTGTATAGCACCTAACTGAAAATGTGCTTCTGCTATGACAAAACTGTCCCCCCTTCTTTGTTATTTGCCTTCATTGTGGCAGATACTGTAAATCAAAGGACACTCTGTACATCTCCGTAAACGTTTTTGTTTGCGATGACTTGTTTCAGTCTGGTCAGTACTGTACTGTGATGTTTAACCTTTCTAGGACATTCAGTACAATGTATGCTGTTGTCATAGCCATAAACAGTATACTCGTATCTTATCAGTTAGTCTCTTACTTTTGAATTAAATAAAAATATTATACCTAAATTACTATTATGTTCAATTTATAAGCAATGCTTACTTTATACAACACCTTTTTATGTTGAACATTTCCAACCTCACTTTAACCCCATCTGACAAGATTAATACTATTAGTGTGTCTTATCTACTTATCTGTCTACTTTTGGCACTTACTTAACTAACTCAAGGATGCAGGGGCCAGACTGCATCAAATAACTGGCTTTTGCTGTGCACAAATATTCCTTTTAGTTTACAGGTAAATTATAAGCTTTATAAAGGGGAAAAACACATTTTGCTAATTTAATATCATTTTGCAATGCAGATTTTTTGCCATGCATAATGGGATTTATCATTCATGTCTAAAAACTTGTCGAGATTCATATAGAAACAAATAAACAAAGATCTACTGTATATTTAAAGATCTGTAATACCTTTGATAATTTGCCAACATTAATAAACAAACAAAATCAGCGTTAAAAAAACTGTAAATCTACATAGTTTTGATAAAAGCAAGGTCTAGTAAGTAAAAACAATCTTAACCATAGTGAGAGGCAAAACTGTTTTAAGGTTACCTAGAAAAAAAAATGTTCTGAATAAAACAATGATGTGAACAGAAATGAACACATTGAATTAAGATTTTTTTTTTTTTTTTTAATTATCCATATTGTCAGAATGGTGATACGGTGTTGTAATGGTTAGTAATATTGTCTCGCATCTCCAGGATTCTGGATTAGAAACCCTGCCTCTACTTTTTCTTCCCAGATCTGAAAGAGTTCCATGTTAATTTAACCAGGCAGCTCTCAGGTGGACTGGTATAGTGCATGCCATGTGATGCTGCCAGTGTAGGTTACGAGTCCCTTAATACTGCATTGAAAAAATAAATGTTCCCTAGCCAGTTTCACATCATATTTGTAATATTCAAGTACTGCCAATTCTTACACCTAACTCTACCCTTTACCCCAGCAGCACATGGGACACAATGCAGAACAATCACACATATATTACATGCACACTTGGATGGATTAGATTTTTCAAATAATTTGACAATAATATATAAGCTATAGAAGGAAGCCAGAAGAAAACAGTACGGTGAAAGATCAAGCAGTCTTGACAGAATAAGCACCCCAGTACCCCCATTATTAACCAAACTGGGTGGAAAGTGCACTGAAGCACTATTGATATCCCCAGCTTTAAGAAGTGCAGATTTATACCAGGCAGAGGACCGAGGAACAGAAGCAGATTATGTGGCTAGCATGCAGTGAGGCGATGTTGGAATGTAAACCTGCAATCTTGTGGTTTGCAGTCTAACTTGTTAACCACTAAGAAACACCACAAACAAATGTGTAGCAGCTGACCAGTTAAATGCCACCAGCAGTACCCTCTGCTATAGTGCAGAATGGCATACTAGAGAAAACACTCAATATTCAACCCTAGGAAACAACTGCTTGCTTCCCCCCACCACAATCAATCTGTAAACTGGATTCTATTTCCTGCATTTTAACTGAACTCATTCTACAAACCAAAAAAAAAAGAACAAAAATAAATACACAAAACTGCATGTAATTTTGCCAACTGAAAAGTCAGTTCAAATTCATACTAGAATCACACTGACCACAGGATTTTGATTTGGCCAAGTATGACTGATTTCCAGTACTGCAATGATTTGGTAATTAGGTAATTTAGTAATACAGTAGTAATAATAGTGTAACATATACAGAATACTATGACACTATGCTCACTATTTGATGAAGAAAGCAAGAGGTAAATGAATGTGTGTAATAAAGTGGGCCTACTCAATGCAGCTCAGTATTCTGCAAGTCTCACCTATAAACCACAAGCAAACAAACTCTTGAGCAATTAAATGCCTCTTCACTCTCTGAACTAAAAAATAAATTGTGAACAAAGGCAGCCAACAGATACCTAAAACCAAAAGAGGATAATTTTTTTTTTTTATAAGAGCATTAATCCCTGATAAAATATTATGGTGCCCTACTAGTGGCTTAACTGATGATAATCCTCAAGCAAGGCTTACATGTTCTCATGAGCAACTGGATTACTGTAGATGGTTCACTAAACCCTCTGATTTATTTCCAATTAAATGCTGTATCAGACTCAATAAATGAAAATATTCACCTAGACTTGCAGAGCAACAGTCCTGGCCAGTACAGATCATTCAATGTTCACACCCCACATCCATATTTAAAATAAATGGTGGGAATAGATATTCGTTCTTTACATAAAGATTTTTAGAAATTCTATACAATCTACTGTACAGCATAACAAAGTATGTAGTAAGTATCCCTTATGGCCTCTTGGCCTGCTCAGTTACTGCTAAGTGTAGGATGCCCGCACTGGACCAGTCCACATCTCTTCCTTCTTTTACGGAGATCACAAGTCACATCTTGCGTTCCTCTTAAAATACACCTGGATAAATCTGGATGCTATTTTTTGAGGCATAATATTGTAATTTTCTTTCATGGAACAAGAAAAGATGCAATTCCCTATTGCTATATTGTACTTAATTTTGACTTCAGTGTTGCTACTATTGTACCTCATGACGACCTTGGTGCTGTAGCTCAGCAGCATAAGACGTTTCCATCCCTGCATTATGCACCAATTATATATCCACATGTCAGAGAGACAAGATTCACTCTGGACTTGCACAGTTTGATAAAAATTGTATTAGAAAAGTAACGAAACCATCTACATTCAGGATATAGGAGGTAAAAAGTAATCATTGTTGACAACTGCTATAAATGCTACCCAGCACCAACCTCTGAATAAAATCACAGGTTCACTCTGTTGGTGCTTTGTACTATTATGCCATCTTCTCTCGGGTTCTATTCCTGATTTTAAGCCCCTTACTGAATATGTACTGAGAAGCCATTACCTTTGTCTAGTTTATACTGACCTATACAGATGAGAGGAAATTAATGGCTTTCATATTTATGGAGTCCTGCACAATACTTTACAATAATCATCAAGTCCACAGAAATGACTATTTTGTTCCTTCAAAACCTGCTTGTCACCGTGTGCATAGAAGCTTATATGTCTCTTCAGATTGTCCTTCTTGTCACAGATGTGATTACAGCTCATCATGTCGCGTTCTTGCAATAACTGTCAATTTGGACAGTTCAGAACGAAACTTCCCTTCTCTGTGAGTCACTGTAAGCAGAAGCAGAGAGAAGCAGGTTAGAAGAATTGCACACACAGGAGATACCATCCAAGTGACTTTCTTCTGTTTCACAGCTCTCACTATTTCATCCCCCACGTAGCTGGTCAGGTATACAAGGTGAAATCACTAACCTGTTGTGTCTCCAATAATGTACTCCTCATTTTTCAAAGGAACATCTCTGGTACCCCCAATTGCAGCCTGGGACTGCACAGAGAGGGAGAGAGAGAGAGAGCAATAAATCAATTATGATGTAGTAATATGTGAAAAGATTAATAAACCTAATAAAAGCACATACTCCAAAAAAGATAACAGTTGTTCAAGGTTAACAGACTAAATTTTGTACAATAAGAAAAGACAACTTCTGTTATGTCCTCTGCTAAAACCAAAAAGAAAAAAAAAAAAAAAAAAAAACAAATTCCAGCATCAGTCCTCTGCGATTCAAATTCTAGCAGCATGAAAGCAGCTATAGTATCTTTAGAAAACATTCAGAGCCTTTCACTTATTTCATATTTTTATACGGTAGTCTTATTCTAAAATCATCCAAATTAATTTTTTCCACACATCAAGCAACACTTAATACTGCAGAATGACAAAGCAAAAACTGGACTTTAGGCATTTTTGCAAAATGTAAAAATGAAAAGCTGAAACTTCACATTGGCAAAGGTATTCAGATCATTTACTCAGTACTTAGTTGAAGCACCTGTGAATAGGTAAAGGAGCAGAGGAGTACCAAAGAAACATCAGGAGGCCACCTGGGCCACCCAGTTTAATGCCAAACACCAGAAATGGGCAGAGATTTTCAATCAGTTTAGAGTCCAGGCCCTGTCTAGGCTACCCACAGACATTCACATACTTGTCCCTAAAAAAAACTGACTGTGTTGTCATTGCTTTGTGCTTGGTGTCACTGTCCTGCTGGAAGGTGAACCTTCAGGCCTGTATGAGATCCACAGTGCGCTGGTTCTTATTAAATGCAAATATACATGCACTTATAGGTTTTAATTATTTTAATTACACTAAAGTTTTTTGCTGTTAAAAATAAACATTTACTATATTTATACAGGTGTTTTGTTTTCTTCAGTGTATCAGACAGACATTTGCAATTGTTGACGTGTAATTATAAATATGGATTAGCATTAATTATGCATTTGTTTCTTACCAAAGGTTATGCTGAATGACATCCAGCAACAAATAATAAACACAGTACAAATATTTATAAAACGTATCAAATGTTCATAAGTTGTTCATCAAGAAGACAAGACTACCATGCTTAGCAGCTTCAACTAATAAGACACATTTTACTGTTAAGCTAACCACTCTATTGTTTACTAATTAGCAATTTCAAATATGTCTTTATCTTTTCTTTTCTAACTACCATTAACACCTTGCATAGAGGAGCACTGCAATTAGCTTAGAAAAAGCAGGGGTGGAAAATATTGTTTTTTGTGCTTGGCTAATTTAGAGACAGTTTTTTTTGTGACAATTGGATGATTTAGATCGGTGGACAATTGATTGGAGCATCTCTACTTACAATTAAGGCCATACAGTTCAATCCTGATTTCATCATGCCAGGGAATCTTGTTTCTTACAATCTAAATGTCCTTTAGGTGCTTTTTTGAAAGTTCCAAGCAGGCTTTTATGCATGTTTTTCAGAGTAGAGGCTGTTAATGAAGTCAAGTATTGGTGGAGTGTTGTAGTCATGGTTGTCCTTCTGAATGTTTATCCAGCCGGAGTGACCACTGGGTTCTTGATCACCTCTCTTACCAAATGTGCCCATGATCGTTCCAAACGTCTTCCATTTAAGAATTATGGAGGCAACTGTGTTCGGAACCTTTAATACTGCAAAAATATGTTGTAGCCTTCCCCAGATCTGGGATGCACTTGTGCCAAATTTCAAGTGTCATAGTAAAAGGATCTGATCTGAACTCAATGTAATACAGTCCATTCCGCTTAATTGGGACACAATAGGACTAGGACATTTTGGCCCAATTAAGGAATTCCACATAACATTGAAAGAAAATTATTTATTGTTTTAATATTTTAATAAACTAGGGGGCTGTGCCCCCTGGTCGCATCGCTCGCCAACCTGTGTTCGGTTAATCGAATATACAATTTTAACAGCTGTTTTTGTGCTTTGGAATTGTTTCAGTTTCATTATTTGCACTTTTACAAGCTTCATTAAAAACAATATTTGGAATTTCTTTTTCTTCAGGATTGCACTGAATTTTGATTCAGTTTCTGGAGATACATTGTAACAATGCAAAGTATAACTGCCCATGAGTGAATATTGTTTCTCAAAAAATAAGACTTTTTCTAATGTTTGTCCCTGTGATTTGTTAATTGTCATAGCAAAAGCTATTCTCACGGGAAACTGTAAACATTTTAATACGAATGGCATATCAAGATCTCCTTTGGTGTCTAATGTTATTCGCGGAATATATACTACATTACCTTTCTTATCGCCTGTTTAACTCTTTCAGGGCTGATGTTGACTTTTGTTGAAATTCAGGGGTAGAGGATGGTAATGGGCTGTAAACTGTGACAAACTGTGACAAAACTCGTCTTTATGTTTTAGTTCGACTCTCTTTGGTTAAAGGAAAGAAAGTTAGCTTTGTTGATTTGACTTTGATTCCCTGTGCGTGCATGAGTAGTGAAGAGCAAACAGCCTCTAAAATAGCATCAACATCTGGCGAGACTAAAGCAAATGTGCAAAGCAAAATACTCCATGGACGTTTTATGTATTATTGTTTAATCAGACTCTGACTTTTCAGACTCTGAGTTTGATGCAAGTGATCTAGAGATGGATATAGAAAACGAAAGTGAGGTACCAGCATCAGCCTATCGGTCCCCAGCTGATCGTGGTGCTGAACGTGTTCATATAGCTGATATGCCTACAGCAGCGTTTGCCTAGGAGGACCACCACTTATGATGACAAGAGGAACAAACCATATTACATCACACTGCGACTGCCACCGTCGCCCACCTGCTGTGTGAAGACAAAGGGGTAGCGGTCCGCCGTGCATTTCTGCAGGCCATCGAGCTCCCCCTGCACAGCCACTATTGCTAGGGATGCTGAAAAGGCACCAACAGCAGTCTTGATTTACGTGTGAAACTAATGCATTGTGTGCTTTTCAGAAAACTGAGTTTTTTGGAAAAAATATTCAGCCCTCAAAGTGTTAAATGTGCATCGCTTCTCCTTGATCATAAATATACCCCTGACCAAATTGTGTTTTCTTTGAAATTAAACTTGTCGTTGCTTTAACTTTTTCGGGACCACAGATTCTCATAGCATATAGTCCACAATTTCTCTTTTTTAGTGCTAATGCGATCTTTATCTTGTTTTGATACTTTCGAATTTTTCTGCTTTTATATTCTGTAACTTGCTCTGCATGTGTATCTCACCTACGTTTTTTTGTGTCTTTCGAATTCCACTGTTTTCATTATCTCTAACCTGCTCTGCATGTGTTTTTGAACCTCTTTATGACGTTTTACTTTGTTTTCTACTCTTTGCCTTTTATTTCTGACCTCACTTTGTCCTGCTATTTTTTCCAATTACACCTGGTCCTGATGATTCATTTCCTTTATATACGGACGTAATAAAGTGTCACAAAAGTTTTACTTGAACAATCGCCGACTTTGTAACCCCAAACACAACTTTCTAGCACCCTCTCCAACCCCTCCTCCCCCGGGTCTCTGCCCCAATTACCGCATCAATCAATACCCCGCTATCAGTCTTCCGTGCTGTACTCCGCCCTCCCTCAATCGGACCTAACAGTCACTTAAAACAAAAAAGGTTTCAACCAGGCTGGGACGCTAGAATACTTTCAAATTTTACTGCTTTCATATTCTGTACTTTTCTCTGCATGTGTATTGCGCCATCGTTTGTTTGAGCCTTTCAAATTCCACTGCTTTCATAATCCGTTATCTGCCTTTTTTTCTCTCCAATGCTTTTGGGTCTCTTTTCTCCACGCTGCTCTTTCTTTTTTGCTTAGTCGTTAACAGTTCATCTAGAACGTATTGTTCTTATATGCTTTATACTCTATGTGCTGAGAGCACAGGATCTGTGTGTGCTATGTGCCTTTACTCGACTGAGTATTTTGCTGGCTGTACTCTTATTTGACATCGGTTGTAAGTAGGACGTGTCTTGCGAGAATCTCATGTTCCACGTTACCACGATATGGTCCTGGGACAACCTTTGGCACCAAGTCTCATGTTTGCGGCGAGACGAGAGACTGGCTTCGGAGTGTCTCGTGGGTCTTTTAGTGTCTTCCAAGAACCTCCGAGAAGATCATATCTCGTCACCCTGCCTTTTCTTTCCAAGATTTTTTTTTTATAATAGAGAGATTATTCAACAGAAATATAAATTAAAAGAAAAAATAAACTGTGAAGAAAAAATAATACGATAATAAAGGCCGGTTTCATCAGTGTTGCAAATGTCATCTGCACAGAAACTCTCTAAGAAAGTAGGAATTTTCATATTTTTCCATTGCTCAGCACTTACATTATCCGCACTACCCTTTTCACCATGCGCTTTTTAAAATTTGATATTGTGTCTTGCTTTTCATTGAGACAACTAACCATCAGTTGATTTAAAATTGTTGTGGCCCAGTTTTTTAGCAATCTCGTCTGACTTCGCCTTCAACACTGGACCGCTGATATTCACGCCTCGCCCACTAACTATAGAAAACCATTGATCTAGTGCTTCTTCGACTTCTGGATCCTTTCCATCACATTTTCTTTTGGATCTTCCTGTTCATCCTTTCTGTAATGCCCATTCCTCACACAGTTGATTTTTTTGTTGTAAGAGACGTGCTATGGTAGATTTTGGTACACCAGTTATCTCAGTGCGCCTATAATGGCTTGAATTAAATGGCTGGCTTTTAATTTTAACCAACAAAGCAATTTTACTTGAAAGTGTAAAATCATTTCTTGGCATCTTGGCAAGGGTTATAAATTTTTAAATAAAATCGACAAAAACAAGTTTACTCATCTGTTATACATACACGCGAGGCAGTGTAGGGGTAATTGAATACGGTACGGTAGTGGTGATGGTAGACTATTAAGCAGACACGTGCTAATCCACTCTGAGATTGTACTAGCCAAACTTACTCGTGCTTCTTTGACGGGCAACAATAGATGACCTTCTGGCAGCACGCAATTAAGAGTTTAAATTATGTATTAATTTATTAGTTTGGTTTTCGTTCCTTGAGATTTGGCCCAAATAAGCAGCTGCCACAATTAACCGGTGGCCCAATTAAGCGGAATCGACTTTATTTAATTTTTTATTTTTTTTGTCATTCTGGGGTATCGAGAGTTGCTCGAGGAAGGAAAAAAAAATTTTTAGCTTGAGGCTACAACTCACCAAAATGTGAAAGGGGTCTGAATACCTTCTGAATGCACCATAAATATTTTGTTAGTGCTCTCTCCAAGTATAATATGGAGGAGATTAATTTAAATTTAAACTGGGGATCTGTACATTTCTAGGCTTTAAGTTTTTTGAGCCCTGGACACTCCTACACAAATCGGAAAACTTCGTGCTTCTTAAATTATTTTGAGCAGAACAACGGGTGAACTTCTATGGAACAATTGAGCTCTTACGGTCTTTAACCATCTTGGATTTTTATAGTTTACGTGGGTGTCTAAAATAAGCTTGTGACCCAGGGTTAGAACAGGGGTGGGCTGGAAGGAGGAAATGTGGAGGGGGCTAAAAAGAAAAAATCTCTGCTTTAACAAAATACAAATAAGTGCTATGATAAAGGATGTTTTCAGAGGACCATTAGACAAGAGGCAACTATTAAAATAACATTTATGCCAACAACAGAAGTAATAAACACCAGTTTTACTCATAATTTTCTTTCCAACTCATTTAGCCTCACATTCTGCATACAAAAAGGGAACACTTACATAAGCACTGGCATATTCAATCTTAGCACCCGTTACTTCTGCCTTGAACTGTGTGAAGAACAGGTAGGACTTCCCTTGAGGTCTGTCCAAGAGAAAAACAAAAACAAGTGAGAAAAGGCCGCGTATAAAGAACATGCTCCATAATGTCAAAGCCTTAGACAGGGAAGATAGCTGTAACATATTCGGTGATGCAAAATTTTCTGTACAAATGTGTCCCCACAGCTGTTCTGTGGATTGAAATAGTGCAACAAACAGAGCATGATTACCCCCAAAAAATAAATAAATAAAAATACCTCCACACTGAACAAGAGAAGAGGCCTTCATCTTCACTGAGTCCAACACTCATCTGCCACTGCTACACAGAAAAGTAGTAAAAAAAAAGGGTTAGTTTAAGGGAAACTACACGTTTCAATTTTGCTAATCGTGCACACATCCGGAGATGCTAATTCTTTAATCAATCAAAGTATTATCAACTGACCCATAAATATGATATTAAAAAGGGAGTGAAAGTATTAGGAAAAAGCAGTCTATATAAAGCCGAAGTCAACTCCTCAAATGATGACAGCAGGTATATCCCTATGCTGGCATAGCTTAACCAGAACATACACAAATGAAGTTACAGGTTAATAAGTATGAACTACTCACCTCATTTGTACCGCCCTGGGATGCATACGTGAATGAGCAGCGATGCTCCCCCTGCAGATTATAAAAACATTTAAGTAAAAGAAGAGTACTTTGTCTGTATAAGCAAATATAAAAGACATTGTAAGGACTCTGATGTACGAGGCAGAAACTTCGAAGATGACTACTAGGAAAAGTCAGATATTGAAAACACGGCTACCCCCTGTGCTGCATTCCACACTAAATGTGCAGCAGGGCCGCATACTGTACTTAAACACATCATCTGCATGGTGTTTTTAATTATAGCTTTGTGTCAACAGGAACATTAAATCTTTGCTCCTTCGAACAAATACACATACATACACATTCATATATACAGGGTGGTCCAGATCGAATTATGCAGATCCAGATCGTCTGGATGACTTTGATTTATGCAGGGACGATTCCAGTTCGGTGTGAAGATGATTCTTCATGTCATCAGTTCGCATACTTCTCGATGGTCCGGGATTTTTCGGGTGATTTTTCTACGTAATAAACTTAAGTTATAGCGTAATGAAAATTAGATAGTTAGATCTGGACCACCCTATACATATATACACAAAAAATGTTTTGTATGGTGGGGCAGTTTGGTGTAGGGGTTAAGGCTTAGGTCTTCAAACCTTGAGGTTGTGGGTTCAAATCCTGCTATACTGACACTGTCTGACCATGAGCAAGTCACTTGACCTCCCTGTGAGCCAACTGGAAAAACAAAAGAAATGCAGTCCATTGTATCATAAATATTGTAAGTCACCTTGGATAAAGAAGTCAGCCAAAAATGTAAATCTTGGCCTCTTTGAACTTATATTTACCCAATGTTCACTTGTCATTGTTTAAATGATAAAAACACAAAAGCTGGCTTGAAGCCACCTTACTAAATTTTCTTACAGGATGCCTATTTGATATGACCCCTGAAATAAAAAATCAATTTCACTTTCTCAGCTTTAAGGATTTGGTGAAGAGTTCAGACATTAGGGGGAGCCGCTGCTCTTCTGCAGTGAAAGGAGCCAGTTGTGGCGGTTCTGGCATCCGATTAAGATGCCTCCTCGCATAGGTGTTTCAGACATATCCAACCGAGAGGTGAAATTCAAACTCGGAGCCCTGGAGCACTAACCACTGTACCGCCACGCTGTCCCTCCCTTCATCCCATTGCCATAACAGATAATGTTACTTAAACTAGAGTTCTATACAGTCATTAGAGGAACCTCTATGTGCGAAGTATATAAAACATAAGAAAAACATAAGGTGTGAAACACTGCCTGAAGCCTGGGATGAGATTTGAATAGTAGACAGAGGAATTGTATTTAACATGGCAAAAAATAGAAAATTTCTACAAAATCCAACTCCACCTTTTCACTGTCTGGATGACTTTGCAAGACAGTTGTGAAAACTTTACTTGGAGTCAAAAGTGACTGTTACTAGACACAGCTGCAAGCAGAGTCTTGCAAAAAGGAATTTTGTATACGATTACTGACCAATTTCTTCATTTACTGAAAGTCATTACCAAATTGTGTGCAACTGCGCCCCCTATCGTTCGCAAAGTGTGTGAAAAGAAGCACTGAACTGAAAGCAGTAGAAGTGACGTGTCTCTTAACAAGGGTCTGAAGAAAACTGCAACATTTAACACATCATGTAAAGTTCAACAAAACACACCCCCTTAAGACTGTTTCGCCGCCATCATCACTGCAGACATTGAACTCACACGCTCAACCCCCTTAAATGTTATCTTACTACATTTTCATAGCCTTACCATGTTGTGCGAGAAGCTGTGCACCATGCCCCCGGGACGCACATCAAACTCTACCGTCTGAGTCTTCTCCTGGGTGGCTCCTATCATTACAATCAATAATAACAGGTATAAACAGGTAAAAGACAAATAACCCCATTTGGAAGGCGAACAGCTCCATAATGATCGATAATAAATACGGTTGCTAGAATCCATAGCTAAATGAGGAAGTACGTGCACAGCAAAGTGAAGCTCTAAAGGAGACGCATGCGCACCTAAAGGCAACTCTGTTCCGTGGCGCAATATGAATGACGGAAGGGTATTTAGGACAAACTGTGCGACTTAAAACGCGAAGTAAGAGTGAAACGATCTGTGCAGCGAGTAAATGAAGTGAGATTTATTGTTATATGCACTCATTAAAATGAATTTCTTACTTACATGTGTCCTACATCATTGCAGAAAAGAATATTGATGAAAAAGTCAATAAATGAAATACATCCATCCATCCATTATCCAACCCGCTATATCCTAACTACAGGGCCACGGGGGTCTGCTGGAGCCAATCCCAGCCAACACAGTGCGCAAGGCAGGAAACAAACCACGGGCAGGGCACACACACACACCCACACACCAAGCACATACTAGGAACAATCTAAAATCGCCAATGCACCTAACCTGCATGTCTTTGGACTGTGGGAGGAAACCGGAGTATCCGGAGGAAACCCACGCAGACACAGGGAGAACATGCAAACTCCATGCAGGGAGGACCCATATCAGTGTAACAGTAACAATTCACATTGTGTAGTGATTCTGACTTCCACCTTCATTGTCTGTGTCAGGTCTACATGGATATTTAGAAGACATGTAGGTTAGATCAACTGGTAACTAATGTGTTTTGTAATAGACTGCTGCTCCATACTGGACTGATTTTTCCCTTAGGAATGATGGCGGTGGTGGTGGGCATGCCCACATTAGAGCAAGGGCTTATAGGGGCAGTAGCATTGGGACCTTGTTCCATGAATTACTTTGTGAAAGTTAAGTGAACTTTTTTTTTCACCAGAGCCCCATGATGCTTTGTTTCACACATTCCATGATGGTTTTGAGGTAGATATCCATGGCAACAAACAAAAATGGCTTTACAGCATAAGAGTAAATAAAATTCTTGCTTTATCACACCCCCCACCTTCATGTTCTCTCTCACCACATCAATAAACTTATTCCTCTTTTCCTCTTACCTGGCATCTCCATCCTTAATCTCCTTCTCCCAATATAACCAGCATCTCTCCTCTGCACATATCCAAACCAACTCAATCTTGCCTCTCTGGCTTTGTCTCCCAAATGTCAAACCTGAGCTGACTCTCCAATGTACTCCTTTCTAATCCTATCCATCCTTGTCACACCCAATGCAAATCTTTAACTTTAACTCTGTCACCTCCAGCTTTGTCTCCTGTTTTCTGGTTTCTGGTCAGTGCCACCATCTCCAATCCATATAACACAACTGGTCTCACTACCATCCTGTAGACCTTCCTTTTCACTCTTGCTGATACCCGTCTGTCACAAATCTCTCCTGACACTCTTCTCCACCCTACCTGCACTCTCTTTTGCACCACTCTTCCACAAACCCTGTTACTTTGTACTGCTGATCCCAAGTATTTAAACTCATCTACCTTCGCCAACTCTACTCCCTGCATCCTCACCATTTCACTGACCTCCCTCTCATTTACACACATGTATTCTGTCTTCTTCCTACTGTCCTTCATTCCTCTCCCCTCTACAGCATATCTCCACCTCTCCAGGGACTCAAACTGCTGCTCTTGTTACAGTGATTTGTTTTTGGCAGCTGTTCAGAGCTACTGCCTGATATATTTTTTAAATCATTGCTATTTTATGAGCATTTGTTGTGTTTTGCTTGTGGTTATCTCTGTCTGCGGCTTTTGTTATTTGAGGCATGGTGGTGCATTGGTTAGCACTGCTGCCTCTCAGCTCAGGTCATATTTTTGGTCACAAACATTGGTTCAGCATAGTTGGCAGGCTCTTCTCTAGGTGCTTTCCATCCATCCATCCTCTTCCGCTTATCCAAGGTCGGGTCGCGGGGGCAGCAGCTTGAGCAGAGATGCCCAGACTTTCCTCTCCCCAGCCACTTCTTCCAGCTCTTCCAGGGGAATCCCGAGGTGTTCCCTGGCCAGCCACGAGACATAGTCCCTCCAGCGTGTCCTGGGCCTTCCCCGGGGCCTCCTCCTGGTTAGACATGCCCGGAATACATCACCAGGGAGGCGTCCAGGAGGCATCCTGATCAGATGCCCGAGCCACCTCATCTGACTCCTCTCGATGCGGAGGAGCAGCAGCTCTACTCTGAGCCCCTCCTGGATGACTGAGCTTCTCACCCTATCTTTAAGGAAAAGCCCAGACACCCTGCGGAGGAAACTCATTTCAGCTGCTTGTATTCGCAATCTCGTTCTTTCGGTCACTACCCATAGCTCATGACCATAGGTGAGGGTAGGAACATAGATCGACTGGTAAATTGAGAGCTTTGCCTTATAGCTCAGCTCCTTTTTCACCATGACAGACGCCGCACCGATCTGCCTGTCGATCTCACACTCTTCCCTCACTTGTGAACAAGACCCTGAGATACTTGAACTCCTCCACTTGGGGCAGGATCTAGCTCCCAACCCTGAGAGGGCACTCCACCCTTTTCCGGCTGAGGACCATGGTCTCGGATTTGGAGGTGCTGATTCCCATCCCAGCCGCTTCACACTCAGCTGCGAACCGATTCAGAGAGAGCTGAAGATCACAGCCTGATGAAGCAAACAGGACAACATCATCTGCAAAAAGCAGTGACCCAATCCTGAGTCCACCAAACTGAACCCCGTCAACACTGTGGCTGAGCCTAGAAATTCTGTCCATAAAAGTTATGAACAGAATCGGTGACAAAGGGCAGCCCTGGCAGAGTTCAACTCTCACTGGAAACGTGTTCGACTTACTGCCGGCAATGCGGACCAAGCTCTGACACCGGTTGTACAGGGACCGAATAAGGGGTCTGGTACCCTGTACTCCTGGAGCACCCCCCACAGGATTCCCTGAGGGACACGGTCGAATGCCTTTTCCAAGTCCACAAAACACATGTAGATTGGTTGGGCAAACTCCCATGCACCCTCCAGGACCCTGCTAAGGGTGTAGAGCTGGTCCACTGTTCCGCGACCAGGACGAAAACCACACTGTTCCTCCTGAATCCGAGGTTCCACAATCCAACAGACCCTCCTTTCCAGAACCCCTGAATAGACTTTTCCAGGGAGGTTGAGGAGTGTGATCCCTCTGTAGTTGGAACACACCCTCTGGTCCCCTTTCTTAAAGAGTGGGACCACTACCCCGGTCTGCCAAACCAGAGGCACTTTCCCTGATGTCCATGCGATGTTGCAGAGACGTGTCAACCAAGACAGTCCTACAACATCCAGAGCCTTGAGGAACTCCGGGCATATCTTATCCACCCCCGGGGCCCTGCCACCAAGGAGTTTTTTGACCACCTCGTTGACCTCAGTCCCAGAGATTGGGGAGCCCACCTCCGAGTCCCCAGGCTCTTCTTCCTCATTGGAAGGCATGTTAGTGGGATTGAAGAGGTCTTCAAAGTACTCCCCACACCGACCCACAACGTCCCGAGTTGAGGTCAGCAGCACACCATCCCCACTATATATAGTGTTGACACTGCACTGCTTCCCCCTCCTGAGACGCCGGACGGTGGACCAGAATCTCCTCGAAGCCATCCGAAAAGTCATTCTCCATGGCCTTCCCAAACTCCTCCCACACCCGAGTTTTTGCCTCAGCAACCACTGAAGCCGCATTCCGCTTGGCCTGCCAGTACCTATCAGCTGCCTCAAGAGTACCACAGGACAAAACGGTCCGGTAAGACTCCTTCTTCAGCTTGACGGCATCCCTCACTGCTGTTGTCCACCAACGGGTTCGGGGATTGCCACCACGACAAGCACCGACCACCTTGCGGCCACAGCTCCGGTCAACCGTCTCAACAATAGAGGCACGGAACATGGCCCCTTCGGACTCAATGTCCCCTACACCCCTCGGGAGGTGGTCGAAGTTCTGCCGGAGGTGTGAGTTGAAGCAGATTCTGACAGGGGACTCTGCCAGACGTTCCCAGCAGATCCTCATAACACATTTGGGCCTACCAGGCCTGACCGGCATCCTCCCCCACCATCGAAGCCTACTCACCACCAGGTGGTGATCAGTTGACTCTTCACCTGAGTGTCCAAGACGTGTGGCCACAAGTCCGACGACACGACCACAAAGTCGATCATCGAACTGAGGCCTAGGGTGTCCTGGTGCCAAATGCACATATGAACACCCCTATGCTTGAACATGGTGTTCGTTATGGACAATCTGTGATGAGCACAGAAGTCCAATAACAAAACACCGCTTGGGTTCAGAACGGGGGGGGGGCATTCCTCCCAATCACGCCCTTCCAGGTCTCACTGTCATTGCCCATGTGAGCATTGAAGTCTCCCAGCAGAACAAGGGAGTCCACAGAAGGTATGCCCTCTAGCACCCCCTCCAGGGACTCCAAAAAGGGTGGGTGTTCCAAACTGCCATTTGGTGCATACACACAAACAACAGTTAGGACCCGTCCCCCCACCCGAAGGCGGAGGGAGGCCACCCTCTCGTCCACCGGGGTAAACCCCAATGAACAGGCTCCAAGTCAGGGGGCAATAAGTATGCCCACAGAGTGGTAGAGAGTCCAGCACCTCTCAAGGAGATTGGTTCCAGAGTCCAAACTGTGTGTCGAGGTGAGCCCGACTATATCTAGCCAGAACCTCTCGACCTTGCGCACTAGCCCAGGCTCCTTCCCCTTCAGAGAGGTGACATTCCACGTCCCAAGAGCCAGCTTTTGTAACCGAGGATCAGACCGCCTAGGTCCCCGCCTTCGGACACCACCCAACTCACACTGCACCCGACCTCTTTGGCCCCTACAGCTGGTGAGCCCATGCTTTCCTTTCTTCTCAAATGCAGAGGTTACTTGTAGGCTTTGCCTGACATTGCCTGTCACAAATGCGAGTAATGAGAGATCTTTCTCCAAGCACAGGCTAGTGAAGTACTGTATAGACTCTGATAAACAATGGGGACAGCAAAGATGGAATCATTCAACTCTGATGTCAATTGAGAGTGATGTGGTTTGAAAACTGGATTTTAATGATCGGATCAAGGACTTTGTCTGCAAAGAAATCCCGAAAAATACAATTTTGAAAAGAAAGCATTTGTGTTGATAAACAGAATGGCCTATGCACTGCTTTTGTAACAGAGTTCCTCTAGTTGACTTTTTAAATGTTGGTTTGTGATGGCTACTTGTCATCTGTGCAGCAATGGCTGATTAAAGATAGACTTTGATACAGCACACTTTGTGTCAGAGAGTGAGCCCATGTATTTATTGGTCTGATGCTTTTATCCAAGGGCAACTTTACAACATTTCAGATGCAATTTCTTTTGTATTTCCAGTTAGAATACAGACAGGTGAAGTGACCTGCTCATCGTCACACAGTGTCTGTAGCATAATCTGAACCCACAACCTCAGGGTTCAAGGTCCAAAGCCTTAATTGCTACACAACTGTCTGCCGTGTTTTCTGGTCTTCAGATTTCTGCCATTTCTTTTTAAAGCTAAGACCCTGTAGTAGAAGTCCTTTACTTCACCCTGTGTGACTCTGAGACCTTGAAGTTGATCCTTATAACACTCTTAGCGTTTGGTGTAGGAAGAGCTCCAAAAATGCTTCTAGCACAGGGTCCCCCATCCTCCTTAATCTGGCCCTGGTGGTGGGATTGGCTCTGGCCACCCAGAAGCCTTAAAGCAGCTAATTTATAAAATGAATTAATTAATTGCCTAAATATTATAGTCTATTTAACAGCTGTCAGGTCTTGTCCATTCATATGAGTTCTCCTTGTAAAAATTACAAAGGTACAGCATGGAGCATTCATGTGTCATACAGCTTAGACTCCAGCTCAGTTCCTGTCTGGTATTTGCATGTTCTCAATGTGTTAATTTGGGTTTCTTTACACAGTTCCATAACATGCTGTTAGAAAGCTCAGATGTAGATGGCATAAGTGTAGCCTGTGAGGGACTTGTGACCTTGCCAGTCTTCTTATATAATACGCTACCGTGGCTGTCCGTTTGTCTGTTCAGGATTTTAAATCACCTGTAGCTTGCAAACTGTTTGACCTATTGACCTGAAA
The DNA here is from genome assembly GCF_016835505.1 of Polypterus senegalus. NCBI lineage: Eukaryota > Metazoa > Chordata > Cladistia > Polypteriformes > Polypteridae > Polypterus > Polypterus senegalus. The sequence goes on along the minus strand of NC_053163.1, from coordinate 133,749,433 downwards.
TTTGGCACACATATACTACGTAACATCTACTATCCACTTTCGGGTTGATGATTGACCTCCAAGGTTATTCCTCTTTTTATTTTAATTTTATTTTATTGTAGAATCAACTCTCTGTAGCGGCCAGCACGGAGACTATGCGGTGCATGTGTACGGGTGCCATTCTCATCCCTACTACCTTTGCCGTCACTTCCCCTACCTCTTTATATCTTAAATCATTCTTGAGGCAGATTGAAGACTTAAGTGCCAGCTTAAGTGAAAAATTAAAGAAACCGTACTAAGTAATTGCAACACAAACACTCACTCAATCAGTTTTAACGCGAAAAGATGCTGACAAAAGAAGAGAAGAAGCGGGTCGCTAGGGTCAATCAATCAATCAACATTTATTTATATAGCACATATTCATACAAAAAAATGTAGCTCAAAGTGCTTTACAAAATGAATAGAAAAATAGAAGACACAATAAAAAATAAACATAAGTCAACATTAATTAACATAGAATAAGAGTAAGGTCCGATGGCCAGGGTGGACAGAAAAACAAAAAACTCCAAAGGCTGGAGAAAAAAATAAAATCTGTAGGGGTTCCAGACCACGAGACCACCCAGTCCCCTCTGTGGAGGGTGGAGAAAAGAAAAGCTGTTCAGGAAGCAGCAAGCGCATCAACCTTTGAGCAAATGAATACTAAATGTACAGAGAAAGAGGATGAAAACTAGGAATGCTCAAGTCAAGTGTATTCACTGTATGTTTGTTGCAGTGCACCGTTACTGGTTAAAATATATTTCATGATAATTCCAACTACTTGATCATGGATAGAATTATGGCTCATGTACTTTCTCCCCCTTCCTTGATATTAATTCCTGGCTATGCTCTGGTGGAGAGTCTACTTGAACAGACCCTGTCTTTAATTGACGACCTCTTCAGTGCTGATTGCTTCCAGCCCCTTCAGATGGGCATACAGATGGATGGCTTATTACCTTGAACTCTGGTACTAGACAGGTGTGCCTCCTGGGTTACACTCCTCAGTTACACTCCTCAGTTGTGGGGAATATTAAGAGGTCAGGATGGGTGCACTGTTGTTGCTTAATTGTTGTTATTCTTTGATTTGCAGGTAACATGGCTCTATTGTTTAAGAAGAAGAATATGAATCTATAAGGTTGCAGGTTCCCATACATCACATTTTTAAACGTTCCTGGATGAAGATGGGTTGGGATGGTGTTCATCATTAAAGATGTTATATAAAGAAAGATTCAGAAATGAAATGAATATGTGAATCTTAAATAAAGCAAATGATTTATCTAATCTTTTACAACATGAAATTGATATTTTTTTTAACTTTGGTCTGTCAATGAAGCTTTGATGGGCAGCAGAGGAGGACAATGCCCCTTTCCATTTAGCTCTCCAGGCTGTTTGACTTTGCCACATGCACGGTAAGTTACCATCCCTCAGCTCTCTTCATGTCATGTTGGTGGGCCTCGCTGCAGCTCCATTCATGCTCTTTTTGGCTATAGACGATGCCCATCTCGGTAAACAAGATCCTCACTTCTCAAGATGTTGGCAGATCTTGTTTACATTCCAGCCTCTTCTACTTAGTTTCCCTCCTTATTGCTCCCCTAAAAGACAGCTCTTGGGTAACTGGAAAAGATGAATGATTGTGATCTAAAGCCCCATCTGATTTCTGAGACCATGGTGCCCTCCTCCCACTAGTCCTGATGTTTTGCAAGCGGATAGAGGGCACTGTAAGGTCACAGGCTAACTCTCACAACTACAGTACGGGTGAAAAGTCTGCATGCCTGACATTTGGTAACCATGTAGAGTTGTCCCCCCTTCCTTACACAGTCTCGAGGCTGGATCCTCCTGCTTACTCCAGCCAGGGTGTGCCAATTGCTCTCAGTTTACCATGGAAGGCAAAAAAGACAACAGGGTGTATAAAAGCCTACTCACCAGTGCCACCAGTAGAGCTCTAAGAGAACACATCAAAAAGTGAAGCAGCTGGTGAAGGGTCAGACTGTTTAGCAGCAGAAGCGAGCACACCCTAGGCCTCGACTCGGCCGCCTGTCTGTCGCTGACCTCAGCAGTTTCAGGTCTCAGGTGTGGCGCCAGCTGTGGAATTTCTCTCCCCACTGTTAGTGAGATTGCTCAGGAAGCCTTCAGCCACCCCAACTAAACTTTACTTGCACTTACTCCGCCATACAAAATCAAACCTGTGTGCACATGTGTGTTCATGGCTGAAGTTTGGAAATGCATGCCTGTGTGTAATGGCTTGTTTGTGTGTGTGTGTGTGTGTGTGTGTGTGTGAGAGAGAGAGAGAGAGAAGATATGAGCTGATGGGTAAATATGTTGGTACATGAACAAGTGCATATATTGCCTGATTTAACTGCATGTTTAATGTCTGGTGTTGTATTCATTTTATGTTCTTGGTGTTGTACTGTCTTTAGTCTATGGGAGACATGCAAGTGAGAATTTCACCATAAGATGTACACATATCTAAACTTAAACCTGAACCTGAGATGTCTACGGTATGTCTGTGTCTGTGTGTATGCAGACGTGTAACAGAGTAATGAGAGTGCATGCAGGATGTGTGTATGGAGTCTTATGGAGTCTGTTCAGCCATCAGGCTGTACTCAGTTGCCTGTGTACGTTTTAGTGGTCCAGTACACTTCAGCACAGGTGTGATTCTGAGCGCAAGCCATCGTGCTGACATGGTGGCTGTGGACTGTAGGGGGCACTCATGCATTGCCTCAAAACCCAAATGACAACCACAAAAGCAAAAGTAACAAAGGAAAAGGGTTTTATTAACAAGCAAATACCCAATAAACACATAGGGGTTGAAAAAATACAAACCCAAGCTATGAGTAATTACATAATTAATTCAGTAATTAAGCTCGTATTATGATTGGATTTCTTTGTGGATTTTTCTAAAGTGATCAGGGTCTTCTCGTTGTCTCGTGAGGGTCTTTCAGGCCCAAGTAATTTCTGCAGTTTGTTTTTTACCTGAAGGCTTTATTAAAAAGTTAATTTGTTTTTATGTTATCTTTCTTTTTTATGGGCAACAAGTGCTGGTAATTTGTGGATTTTGCGTTGTTCATCACCTAGATCAGTGGTTCTCAAACTGTGGGGGCAGACCCCCCTAGGGGGGGCGCGAAGATGTGAAAAAAAGAAAACAAGAATCAAAAATATGAAAAATACTTCTATTGAAGCCAAAACAAATTAACTTAAACTACATTCTGATACTAGAAAAATAAATACTGAGTTAGATAAATGTTGATAAAAGTTAAGTAGGTATAATAAAATATGCATCTATGATATATCATTAATTAACAAATTGGTATTAGTGGGCTCCTTTCAAAATAACGTTAGGGGGGTGTAATTAAAACAGTTATGAAAACTCGGGTCGCAAATACTTAAAGATTGAGAAACACTGACCTAGATAACGGTTCCCTCAGTTCAACTGGACAGTGTTACTTTTGAAGGATTGCCCTTTTTAGTTCTAATTTATCTAAGATTCGACGTTAATGCTTTGTCAAGCATTTGTTTGAATTCCCTTGCTTACAAATGTTTGCTTTACCCTTTCTGTACTTTTTTATTTTGAAAGATAGAATCGCCTTCTTATTAACAAGCTTGGGTTTCATTGAGTGTGACTGTGGAGGGCCAGACTGTCTGTCTTCTTCATCACTCCTGCAAATCTAACCCCCAGTGTCCTCTAGTGGTTTGCGGGGCAATGACAAAGGTAACAAATCTATTGTTATCTGTCTCACTTTCACACTGTGTAAGTCTTGGTGAGCTTGAGCAGGTATGTAGTGACATGGAAAAGTAGAGAGGAAAAAATGGTAATGTCTAGGATGACAAATATTTTTGTATATTGTCTGTGTGTAAAGCTGACTTTAGATTTGTCTGTTTAAGCCAGTCCAGTTATCAGATAAAACCTTTGCAAGCAAAGTAGAAACTCACTGGCCAGCTAACCTGGGGGAATATAGGAGGCTGAGATGAAGAGCCATCTGACTGGGGATGGAATGAGACTATGTTTTGCTGAAATAAGACTGGAATGAAGTATGACACTTTCTTACACTATCATTACCCAATGGTCTGGGGGGTACATGAAGGAAGCCAGACTAACATAAAGACAGGGGTAACAAAGATGCCCTCTCTTTGAAATTTTCAATCCTGAGGAGACAGTCTCTCTGTCTCTCAGAGACCATATTCAAACAGGCCATGCTCTCTGGCCCATTATAGGTGGTATGCTGGATCAAAGACTATGCCAGACCAGAAATTAATATGACAGTCACCTGTTGTTGTAGTTCACTATTATATTTAATTTTTTGGGGTTTTCCTGCGTCTTTAAAATCTAATATACATATTTTCTGGGCTTTCCTGACCCAGAGAACGTGTTTCTGACATGCTTTTCATTTGAAGACTTTATTTAAACACTTGTAACATTATTTTAGACAATATTTTGTTTTTCCAACAGGTGCCACCATTTAGAGCACTACATGTTTTTATTTGAAATTTTGGGAGGCTTTTGCTCTATACTTTAATTCTGTTTTGGGTCAGCATTTCTACACTGGTTTTGACCTTTGCTTCTCCTGGTCCTTCCTCATAACTTTTTTCTGACTTTCATTTTGAGTAAGCATATGGACAGATGATAAATTGCTACTTAGGTTGCAATAGTATTAGTGTCAAACCCACATTTTTACTTTGCTCATATCTGGACACAATTGAAAATATCAATTTAATCTACAGTATGTATGGATAAATGTGTAACTTTTTCTTCTGCATGTTATGATACTCTATGTGAGTACCTGAGGTTCTAAATATAAAAGGTAGTGTAACATATAAGGACTATAGTATGGGATTTTGGGCATTCTGTTAATGTCTATGTAATAAAGAATATAAAGAGAAATAGAGCCATCCTAGGACCCTAACACATACAGAACACATGTGTGCATGTAAATCTATACTGCTGTGCACCAGTGGCATCTAGTCTGTGTATACATTAACAGTTGTGTGTAACACTTTTAGATCCACTTAATCCAATTTAGGGTCACTTGGGATGACAGCCTATCCAGGCAGCACTGGGTGGGAAGCATGGCACAACCCTTAAGAGTATACTTGTCAATCACAGGGCTCTCTCATGTGAACACCTACCTAAGACCAGTTTGGATTTGGAATAACCTATTGGCTTATACAACATGTTTCTGGAGATATGGGAAGAAATCTGGAGTACCCAATGGAAACCTCATGCAGGCTTTGGTCAGGTCAGGTCAGGTTGGGGAGCATGCACTGGTACAGCGCGTTACCACATGACAAAACAGCTTGGGATCCGGGTTGGCAAACCCCCAGGGCAGACTTGCGGTCCAGTCCCACACTGCAGAGCCTCTATCTGCCGCAGCCAGGTGTTATGTGGACATCTCCTTGACCAAGTGAAGCCGTTCTGGGTCTCAACAATAAGAATCCTGTGAGCCAGATCACCTCCAGAGAATTGTGCCACAAGGCCATAGTGCCATAACTGACGCTCCCTCACAATGCAGGTAATATGGCTCATTCTGGACTCAGTGAGCAGCCGCCAAAGATTCTCTAAAGAAACACAGTACCAAAGGAGTCATCTTTGTCTTGGTGACTGGATAGTGTCCATGTCTCTCAACCATATAGTGAAACAGGAAGCATCAGGACTCTAACCACTTGGACCTTCGTCCTTTTGCAAAGATATTGGGAAGTGTCACACACCCCTTTCCAGCAACCTCATGACCCTCCCATGCTCTAATTTATCTACTGACTTCATAGGAAGAGTCACCAAAGACATGAATGCTGCTGCTGAGGTAAGTAAACCTCTTGATGATGTTGACATTATCACTGCAGACAGACACACTGATGGCTATCCCCAAGAGGTCATTAAAGGCCTGGACCTTGGTTTTTATCCAGGATACTCACAAGCCCAGACACTCAGACTCCTCGCTTGGTCTCTTCAGAGCCCTGATCACAGCCGCCAATGACTCTGCAAAGATCATGTCATCGGCAAAGTCGAGATCAGTGAATCTTTCTTTACCAAAAGATGACCCACAGCCACTGGACCTTACAACCTTGCCCAACACCCCAAGGATTGAACAGAGTAAGAGCAAGAACACACACCTAATGAAACCCAGAAACAGCATTCACAGGCCTGCCATGACATCCAGCTACTTTGGGGGAATTCCATAAAGTCTCATGATGTCCTACAGGGCAGCTTGATCAACTGAGTCAAATGTTATACGAAAAGGCTGCAAAGAAACTGTGCCGATATTTGTGTTTTCGCTCCATGAGAACCCTCAGTGCCAGGATGCAGTCGATGGTAAACTTCTTAGGCATAAAACCAGACTGCTCTGGTCACTGGTAGATGAGCAAGTGATTCTATTGAGGATGACCTTATCAGGACAGTACCTGGCACCAAAAGCAGTGTTATCCTGCAGTTGCTGCAATCCAGACAATCACCCTTTCCTTTCCAGACTGGGACGATAAGTCTTGTTTTCCAGTCAGTTAGGATGATGCCCGTCTCTCACATGGAAGCAAAGATTACTTGCAATGCAAGGACAGCCTTACCACCAACTTGGAGAAGTTCACCACGGATACCACAGATCCCTGCAGCCTTCCCTACCATAAGCTGGTTGACCTCCTGTGCAATCAGTGAGATTTGGTGGTTCACAGCAAATTGGAGGACCAGCTTCAAGAACCGTGGACCCAGAGATGTCCAACGTCCTAGCTGGAAGATCAGCTTTGAACAGCTGTTCAAAGTAGCCAGCCCAGCAAGTCACATTTGCACCATCATCTGTAAGGACCATTCCATCACCTGCCCAGACTGCAACTCTCCAAGCAACAGATTTGAATGTGCATAATGCTTCTGTTCCTCTATCGGCAGGATGTCGGTCACTAAACCATAGATGGTGTGTCACTTGGTCACAGATTCCTCTAACAAATGCCTCCTTATCTGCCCACAGAGCCTTCTCAGTTGCCATTAAGCTGTGTGCTGCAGCTCCTCTCAATGATATCCAGGGTGTCTTGTGAGATGAAACACCTCCTTCTGGGCCCACTGGCAACAGCAACACAACCCTCAGCAACCTTTAGGGCCTTGTCATGGAAAGTATCCCATATCATATTAGAATAAGCAGTAACACCCAAGTCTGCAAGTTCCTCACACAAACTACATGCAAACGCATTAGAAACAGCCTGATCTTGGAGTCTGGCCAGGTCCAGCCTCATTATCCTAGTAGGTGGTAGACTACTGGACCTAAGCTGGATCTTCAGAGTAGCAACAACAAGTTCATGGTCAGAATTCACAAACTGGGCACTTCTGTAGACCCTGCAGTTTTGTAAGAGTGTTCAGTGTCTGCCCAAGATGATGTGATCCATCTCCTTCACCTCACCACCAGTATTGGAGTACCAAATCCAATTATGCAGCTAAGTGTGCTGGAACCAGGATCCAGTGATCCGCATTCCCCTGACTTTTTGTAAAGTCAAGGAACATGGAGCTACTTTCACCACGGTTGACAGACCCATTGGGACCAAAATGATCTTCATAGCCAGCCCTCTCAGTGCCAGTGGTCACACTGAAGTCGCCCATGACCAGGGAAGTGTCACCTCGAAAGCATCCATCAACCACCTAGTGAAACTGCAAATAAATTGTCTCCCTCATGGAGACATCACTCACCGTGGTTGGAGCATACACTGAGACAACAGATAAGGTACCCAGAGAGTACCTTAATCTGAGTCTCATAACACACTTGTCGAAAGGAGTGACATATGACACCACCAGGTGGAGCCACAGCAACATCTACTCCCTTACAACAGCCATCAGAGCAACGAAACCGATAAAAGGTGCACACACCTACAGAAATATGGCCAGTCCCAGGTCTGCATACCTCAGACAGGGCTACCACTGAAATGAGGAGTTTACGAAACTCCTCCGACAGCAGAGGAGGATGATCATCATGCCAAACAGAGAAAACATTCCACGTGCTTACCTAGATGGGCCACCTCAAATTGGGACCCGAGTGCTGCCATACAGCAGGTGACACCTCAGCACAACAACAGTTCCGATCTCCAACAGGCCTGAAACCGTTGGCTCTCCTTCACAATGTGAGCAGACTTCTTATGGGCGGCTGTAGCAGAGCTATTCTCGCAGAGAGCAGAAAGGAGTCTTGTCTGCTGTTTCGGATCTGTAATACTTTCGAAGAACGTGCAAATGGGTCACAGACAAAGATTCAAATCCAAAATGATGGTTCTGTAACATTTGGAGAAATATTCAAAACTCAGGATGCTCTGAAATACTGAAAATTCACTATTTTTGTTCTAGAGTTTAAAAACAAAATTAAATTTTAAGCTATTTTTGTTGCAGCCTTCATTTCCATTTCAGTTCCACTATATGCGTGAGGACTATTAAAGGAATTTTTTGCCGTTGTACACCAGCATTGGTCACCATTCTGTTAGAATCTTTGTTATGCACTTCCTCTATTAAAACATAAAATAACTTCTTTTTCATCCACAATTACAATCAACAGAGGTAAGTAAAACGTACAAATATCATTATTTATGGGTTCGAGTATTCCTTTAAGGAATTTTGGCCGTGGTCTATCCAAGATTGCCATGCACTTATTTGAATTTTATTGAGAGAAGCTCCCTGACTGAAAAGTAAATCATAATCAAGCTTTGAGGATTGGACTTTATTTTGGGTCAAGGTGTGCATCACCCCGACTGTAAGGTCAAATTGGCCAGGGCTGAGCTGTCTCAAATGCCACGACGTAATGTGTACCCTGCACAGTTGTGCTCTTGCTCTCATTTCTGGTTTGTGAGCTGTGCCATGCACACTTCCTCATCCTGGCTGGTTTTAAATTCCACAGAGTTTGGCTGTCTGTATAAGCCAATGATGAGGGGCCACAGTTTGGGGGCACAGGGCCAGCAGAAACATGGAGACCATTAAATGTATTATAAATAGTATGTGGTGTTTAGCAATGGTTACCATTGCTGGGTCAAGGGTCATCGTGTGGCCAGCACGTGTAAGTGGCCTAGCCTAGCCAGCTTTGCCTACTTCAGATATTTTGCATAATTTTTCTTTATTGAACTTTCATTATAAAGCTGCCACATCACCAGACTACCCACTTTAGGCCTTCACCCTTCCCCATTCAGGAAGAGACCTCCTCAGTCTGGATTCTAGACAAAAGTAACTCAAGCGCATCCCTCTGGTTGCATGCGTCATGCTGGCAAACACGGGCCTGGAATGCCGAGACCTGTTGGAATGGAGTCTGTCAGCAGGGGGAAGGCCATCCAGACACTTGAAAAAACATGCCAAGCAGTACTGGCAAGCAGCAGTATCTGTCAGCTCCAAAGTGAAATGGCCAGGGGAGGACTCTTTTGTCATTCATTTACTTTACCTTTTCTAAAAAAAATAAGCTTATAGGGCAGGGATTTATGGCTATGGCACTGTCCCATTAGATGGCATTGTCTGCTTAGCCAAACCTGATCATTGTTTTAAAATGCTTGGGCAGAACAAGTGGCTTAAAGGGAAGAACAACCATAAAAACTAGAAAGGAGTGCAAACTGAAGGGACACCAGGTAAAAAGAGGAGACTTTTACACTTTTTAACCTAGATAGCGTCCCATGTCTCCAGCTCTTCATGTCTAATCTGCAATTTTTTCTGCTGCTGGCTTTGATGTGTGAACACGTGCACATACTCACGCACTCACGCTGCAGCCTCTCTACATCCTTTTCCTCAACAAGCCCCCATCAGGTACTGTTTTTACAGCTGAAAAGGAAAAAAGCCACATTCATCTCAGCTTTCAGGCAGCCTGCCGGCTTGACAAACATCACATGACCGCTTCATATCCTTAAGCACCCAGGCTTCACAGCCTCCTGTCAGTAAACACGTTGCTACCAGCAACAGTAACCTCGCGGTAGTCCTTTAGACTGACAGGCGGCGGGCTGAGGGGTTAATGTCCAGAGGGGTCAACTTCAGGCACTTTAGGTGGCCAGTGCCGGGCATGAAAAACAATGTGATGTGATTCATGAGTCTGGGATTCTGAGAAAGACCTTCTCTGTATGTAGATTATCCTTCAAATTATGACTTTCTGAAATGTGAGGGGGGATTGTTTGACTAAAAATATATTGCCCTCCATAATGTTTGAGCCAATGACACATTTCTCCTTGATTTACCCCTCTGCTCCACAGTTACAAATCAAACAATTCATATGGGAATAAAGTGCACATTGCAGACTGTCATTTAAGGGTATCTGCATACATTTCTGTAACAGTATGTAGAAATGAAAGGACCTTTTTTACATGGCCCCCTCATTTCAGGGCCCTATAATGTTTGGGTCACAGCAATGGCAGGTCTGTTAAAGCCGTCATATTCAGTACTTTGTCACATATCCTTTGCATGCAATGACTGCTTGAAGTCTGCAATTTATAGACATCAACAGGTGCTGAGGATCTTCTCTGGTGTTGCTCTGCCAAGCCTCTAATGTAGCCATCTTCAGCTCCTGTTTTAGGGGCTTGACCCCTTAAGTTTTGTCTTCAGCATATAGAATGCCTGCTCAATTGATTTAAATCAGGTGACTTGCTTGGCTCTACAAGAATTTTTCATGTTTTAGCTTTGAAAATATCACATGTTGCCTTAGCAGTATGTTTGGATCATTATCTTGTTGTAATATGAAGTACCATCCAATGAGTTTGGAGGCATTTACTGGAACTTGCGCAGATCAGATGTTTCTACACTCCTCAGAACTCATTGTGCTACTGCTGTCAGCAGTTCCAAGATCATTGAAGAGAAGTGTGCCAGGACCTGTGGCACCCAAATATGCCCAAGCCGTGACACCCCTCCACTATGTTTAACAGATGAGGTGATCTACTTTGGATCTTGGTCAGCTTCTTTTTGCAACCACACTTTGGTCTTTCTGTCACTATGTTGCAGGTTCATCTTTGTCTCATCTGTCCACAAGGCCTTTCTCTAGAATTCTGCAGGCTCTTTTAAGTCTATTTTCTCAAACTGTAATCTGGCCATCCTGTTTTTGTGGTTTGCATCTTGCAATGCAGCCTCTGTATTTGTGTTCATGAAGTCTTCTGTTGATAGTCGTCTCTGACACATTCACATCTGCCTCCTGAAGACCACTTCAGAAGACCAGGTGTCTGGGGCTTTTTCTTTGCCATGGTGAGGATTCTTCTGTCATCACAGTGGTGGTCTTTCTTGGCCTACCAGTCCATTTATGATTACTGAGATCACCAGTGAGTTATTTCTTCTTAATGATATTCCTGACAGTTGATTTCGGTCACCCTAAGGTTTTACTGATACCTGATTTTATGATTTTATTCTTGTTTTTCAGCCACATAATGGTTTCTTTGATTTTCATAGGCACTGCTCTTGTCCTCAGGTTAAACAATGGGAACTACAGATTCCAAAGGGGAGTAACAAGCCTTGCTGTTTTATGAAGCAATGAAACCCACCTGGGGAATCACAAACACCTGTGACATCAATTGTATCAAATATTATGGTGCCCTGAAGTAGGGGAACCACATAGAAAAAGTGTTGTCATTTCTATTTGGTGTGACGAAAATACATCTCCGCAAAGCCCCTTGAATGAAAGTCTGCAATATGCACTTTAATCACATCTGAATTGTTTGATTTGTAATTTTAAACTGTGGAACAGAGAGAGGTAAATCAAAGAAAATGCGTCTTTGTTCCAAATATCATAGAGGGGACTGTATGTATTATTAATTTACTTACCCTTTTTTTCTAATTCATGGTCAAGGGAAATAAGAGCCAACACTAACAGCTTTGGTCACATCTACCCCTGAAAGCAGCACAGTGGTCCAGAGTGTGGTGATGCAACCACACAGTTCTTAGTCCCATTCTCATTTGGGCTGCCTTTTGTATGACCTTTGTACTTTCTCCTTGTGCTTGCATTGGGCTGTGGACCCAGAATCAGGTCAACTACGGATGATTTAATATTGGGTTCTCCATGGACGTTGATGTAGAAGAGGCAGAGAGAGAGCTGCTCATCAATGGCCCTGTCTTGCTTGGCTCTCTGCACAGTTGTCCACCACAAGGCCAGCCTCTGGCTATACCTGGTCCCCTGAAGCTCCATGCCACTAGGGTATCATCACCTTTAGGAGGGATTCTGATTTAGCTTTGCACTATTGGCTCCTCAGGCAAGCCAATACACCAAATTTCTGACTCTGCCATTCTTCTCATACTGAGCAGGACTGCCATTGCGACAACACATCATCGGTAGGATGTGCCTATAACTGCCAAGTCAGACTTTTCTTTTCTTTTAGTTTTCTTTATTAGGGTGCGTCAATGAAGTACTGAGTAAGGTGTTTGAATACTTGTATCAATGGGATATTTCAGGGTTTTTTTTTAATAAATTTGCAAACATTGCTAAAATTCTGTATTTGCATTGTCATGGTTGAGTATTAATGCTGCTTGTTAGGGAAAAAAAAATATTCTAAACAATTTTAACATAAGGCTGTAGAATAACTAAATGTGAAAAATAAAGGGGTCTGAATACTTTGTGAAGGCACTGTAAAAATACAGAGTATACCATCACATAAACATAAATAGCATCAAACAATGATATACCCTACAAATATTCAGTAACCTTTTAAAGTATTCAGACCCCTGACTGGTTCATTAATTTTACTGATTAACAAATTTTACACTGAAATGTTGTTCTCTGTAATATTTTTTAAAGTCATGATACTGAAACAAAAAACACAAAGTTTTATATGTGCATTGTTTTGTGTGCTTAGCTTGCTTTGTTTTAACAAAAAATGGTATTTAGCAAACAGCCAGCCAAGTGCTGCTACCTCTTGATAAGCTGCTACTGGGGGACAAGCTCGGTGATAACCGAGTCAGGCAGTGCACAACCTAAGTCTGGCCTATTCAAATGGCGGCACCCCGGGCTACATGGGGGCCAGAATCCACCTCCGACTGACCCATCCTGTGGTCCTGCCAGAAACGCACAGAAAAACGCATTGCAGAAATTCCTACATAAATTTCATGAACACTTATAGGGAGAAATTAGGGGTTGGTGGCAGGATTGGTACCCCAGCCATCGTAAAAAACCTCATACTGTTCCAGTGTGGTGCTGAGGGTCCCAATCCAGGTGGTGTGGTGCGCTATCTGCGCATCTCCCCAACCTACATAAATTCCAACAGTAGTACAGACCATGAACGCAACACTCAGTGTAGCCCAGCAATATTCAACCCACAATGCAGCGCGGTGTTTCGTGGTGTTAGTCGTTTATAATAGTGTTTTTTTTTCGAACAGAGTCCACCTGCAGGCGAGACAGTCTGAAACCCAAGACCGATTCAGCGACATCTTTTGACTCCGCCCACTTTCGAAGAGACACGCCCCATCTTTTCGCCGGTGAACTAACGCCTCTATTTCATGCCCGTCATATCGATTTAGCTCCTAAACCTGTGGAATAGAGGCTTGTGAGGCTTTAGTAAACTTCTAAACTATATATATATATATATATATATATATATATATATATATACACACACACACACATATATACCTGTATATATACACATTTTTTTAAGTCTGAATTATTATTAGGTGATTACGTACCAGGTAACACTTGTAGTTGGTCAGCCATTTGGCAGTCACCCGCCACGTCTTCTCAGTTGCGAGAAGCAGCTCATAGATATGTTTGCCGACTGGCAAACCAGCCACAAGCATTAACTGGTATAACCATCGAAATAACCATATTAGCGATGCAGACCCAAGAATGTAATACCTCAGTCTTCAAGCTGTCAAATAAGCGAACCAGCCGCCGCTGTGGCAACGTCCGAGGCTTGTCCACGGGCGCTGACGTCCGTGGTTCGATCCCCATGGGATGACAAAGGTGCGTACAGCTAACGAATCCCAATAAGGGCGAAACACGTGTCGTGCAGTCTTTGTATTATTTAGCAGGCCCTGTGCCATATACAGTATATGTATTTTTTTCATAAGTCAACGTGACATTTTTGTGTGAAAAAATTAAATAACTTTTCTGCAACACATCGCATAAAATGTCTACTAAATCCAGTTAGTAAATTATTTAATTGGACAGTTATACAACAGGTAAAAATAAACGTCGTCGTGTTTCTCACATGCATACGAAGAGGTTCCGGGCCTCATAGTGTCTGAAGTACACGGATCTGTTGGAGACCTAAAACTCTCCTGACTGCAGCTGGATATCCTTCCTTCCTCTCTCTTTCTTACTATGTTTCTTTTGCTGCTTTTTTTGTGACTGTGTGTGCAGCCGCGATAGCTGCTGTATTGACTACGTATTAAATGGTTCTATAATAAGTTGTGTGCAGAGTCTTAGTTATATTCCAGTTTCATTAAGCACGTGCAAACGTGGACTTTCACAAATGAATCTAATTATTACTCCAATCAGAGCCTTGTTACTGATAAGCACCGTGTCCGCATTGCGATTGGTTGGCTGTCCACTCACACGCTTAGATCTGGTGGATTCGTGGCTGGTAGGAAGTCGAAGATCAGCCATTGACACCCAAAGCAAAGAACGAAGTAAAACAATTGCATTTGAGGAACATGTTAAAAAAAAAAGTTTGGAATTTTCTTTAAAACTCGTTCAAATTAAGCACCGATTGCTTTGCGGGATTACATTAACAACTTTTTGTTTTGTAGAATGCCGAGTTCCCTATTAACTTGCCGTTAATATTCTTCGATTTCAATAATTCTGTGCAATTTTAAACTTACAAGCACAGTATTATAGCATTTAAAACTATCAAGCGTAATATTATGTAGCCGCCGCTGCCTCACAACAGGATGGTTTTGGGTTTGCATGCCAGGTCCTCTCTCTCCGTGGAGTTTACAAACCACTTTGAGTAGTGAGTGAAGTGCTATATAAATGTGAAAATTATTATTATAATATTTGGATTTGTAAATTACAAATTTTAAACGTTATTTTTTCATAAAATAAACAAACATGTATCGCTTACTCTCAGTACCTCAAACTTGATGCAAACGTAATGTATTAGTAGTGCCACCTTTTTCTTTACAAAATTAGCACTGCTAGTCATACGTGTGGCGATTTAAAACGAACCTTTTGTATGTTCCCCCAGCATGCAGTAGACGTTCAATTCATGTGTGTTAGTCTCTGTTATCACTTGTTAGGAGTTTGTGCACTGATAGCTTTGATGGCATTGATAGTTCTTTTTTTTATTCTGTTAAATGCACTTTGTGATGTGCCTGTGTCAAATATGACCACTTTTTTTATTTTAATTCAAAAGAGAAAGAGATGTTACTGCCACTGCTGTGCACTATTTTGTTTGTATGCACTTTGAGATGTGCTTGGGTCAGCTGTGAGCAAAATGTTTAATTTTTTTACTTCAAAAGTATAAAAAAAAGTATTGCAACTACTTCAGATTCTGTTCAGTTATAGCATTTTTTTTTTATTGTTTTTTGATGAGCCTGGGTAAGATGTGACCAAATTTAAATGGGAAACTGACTAAACATTACTTTTTTTTCAATATATTAATTTGTCTGGCCCAACTGAATCTGTAACTAAATAGCCCTCACCTAAGCCTTTTTTTCCGCCATGGCTGTACATTAAAGCAAAGGTGAGCTGGCTGTGGCAACGTGCTAAAGTTCTAAAAGAAACCCCAAACAAAAGTTTGGAAAATCAAGAAGCTCCAGGAAACATCTTCATGAACTAAAATACATCTACGGTATTCTGTGTTATGTGCGTGTCTAAGTCACCTGTCCTGTATTTGCTGTGCCCATACAGAAGTAATTACCTATTTCTATAATCCTGGTGTTTATCAGTAAACTGCAATATTGGCTCTCGTTGAGTCCCCACTACCCATCCCGATCTTAAGGTGCGCAGCTCTCATTTTTCTGCGTTTTGTTCTTGGTGGCTTGGTCCATGCCATGTAAACTTAAATGGTCTATTAAATTTTTATAGACATTAGAAACAATAATAAGAGTAGCTATACAGGGGGCAGGGTGGCAGCTCAATGCTGCCCCAGCTGAAGCCTCAGACTTCCAATAGATGAGCTCCCAATTGCAGGCTGGGCATCATTCCTATGAAACACACACCTACTCCCTGTCTGCACGTGTGCTTCCTGTAGATACTGAGGTATTCCTTCTACATGCCAAAGACAAATTAGAAAAACTTGTGCGTGAAGTGGACCAGTATGACTTGTGCTGTCTATCCTGTTATAATTTATTAAGGCAAATTAGTCCAGTGGATCGAGACTTTAAAATGAGTTCAGCAAGAATATGGGGACACAGTTGGAAACTTCTTAAGGGTAAATTTCACATAAACAAGAAGTTATTTTTCGTACAGAGAACCACGTGGAATAAGCTACTAAGTAGCCTGCTTGACAGTAGGACTTCAGGGACTTTCAAAACTCAACTTGATGTCATTTTAGAAGAATTAAGTGAACAGGACTGGTGAGCTTTGTTGGTTTGAACGGCCTGTCCTCATCCACATTGTTCTAATGTTCTCATAATTGCTGCCCTCACCGAGGTTGACTTCTGCTGTGCATCCATTGCTTCTGAAATAAGCTTCACTTTCTTGTATTTTAAAAGTTGAACTGAGCAGATTCAGAAAATGGATGGCTGAAAATGTAGCCAGGTGAAGTGATATTTTGGATAAAAGATGTAAATGCTGTGCTTGGACAATTTAACTAGCAGTTCTGCAGAGAGGTAACATGATAAGTGAATAAGAAATCACACGTACTGATATCAGTCAATCAAACTTTATTTTTATATAGCACCTTTCACTGAGTATTATCAGCAAAAAAACTTTACATTGCAATAAACATTACAGTACAAGATGACATAATGCATGGCAGGTACGTAACAGCAGATATAGACAAGGGGATAAAACATAATCTTTGACTGTTTTAAGAATTTAAAGATGCCTAGTTCAGAGTGTAAATGAAAGAATTAAGCCTTTAGCCACAATGTAAACGATGAAGGAGCTCTAAAGGGCTGATGGATGTTGTGAAAGGGTTCGAGACAATGAGGCAGCTGTTTGTGTCTGTCGAGAATGTTCTGAATGTGTAGGATTTCTGGTTATGGGCACCTTCAGGGCTTTAGATGCTGGAGGTGTTTGGGTAGAGTCAGTTTACAGTCTCTATAAATCACTGCAATAGTCAGAACGTTCATAGTTGGATTTCAAAATGGAGCTTTAGAGACCGTGAGGATTACTGGGAGAGAAGTGTGCATATGAAAAGCTTACAATGAATGGAACAAAAATAAATAAATAGAAAAGGACACTCAAATTAGGACAGAAAGGAATGCCAGTTAGTTCAACTTGTAGGCATAATAACAGCTTTAAAAGTGAGAACAGGAACAGATGAACATATAAGGATTGCAAAAATGAGAATTACTGGAAAATACTTTAGAAAGAATTGCTGTAATTAATAAGAACTGTTCGGAATGGACACTCAAATGTGGGCAGTAATGAATGAGAGTTAATGGAACTGAATGTACAAAGCTGAAGAGCAGTCCTTTGAAAATAAATGTGAATGGATATGAAAATGGGAACTTTAGAACTGAGTATGCGTGGAAATGGTCATGCAAGTGAGGACTGTAATCCATGAGAATAAGTAGGAATTATTAAATGATTACATCTTTAAAATGAGAATTATTGCAAATGGAAATGCAGATATAAACTGTAGAGAATAATTGGTGGGAAAAGACAGACATATAAGAAGGGAACTTAAAAGAATTAATGGACACAAGTCGGAAATTCAGCTGATATAACTGTACATGAAGAACTTTAAAACTGACAATTGCTTTCTGACAAGGCACAGTGGTGGCTCTGCACTGGTATTTAGAAGGTTGCTGGTTCAAATCTTGTTACTGCCAGATGGGATCCTATGCTATTGGGCCTATGAGCAAAGCCCTTAATCTGGATGACCCTGTGCTCTGACTCCAAAGGTCATGTGACAAGACAAGTTCCCCTCAAGGATTAATAAAGCATATAAAAAAATCAATCTGAGGTTATTTACTTGTAAGCACGAACTGCAATTTTTTTAAAAAAATTGTGAAAATGAGGATTTGAGGAAAAGATATGCAAATATAATTAATCAGAATTTATGGTAATTGGCAATCAGATTTGGACTGCATTGAATTTAAATAACACATTTTAGAATGGGAATTAGCAGAAACAGTCAGGTAAATATGAGCTGGGATAAATTAGTGCAATCAATGGTGTCACTTATGCACGTCAGAGTGTCATCCTCCAGGCTCATTAAAGGTTGCATTACCACCCCGGAACACAAGGGGTGCAATTGTTGACTGTCTTGTCTTTTTTCCCACCTACAGCTCTGAGAAGATGCCCAATGAGGACAATTGACTCCGCCCCTTCTGCTCTACGAACTATAACAGCTGGGCGCTCCTGGAAGCAGGTGTCTCATTTGACTGGATGGAGCTCAGTCTTAAAGGCTGACCGCTCTTCAGAGCCTTGTCACATGGCAGCCAACGGCCGAAGAGACCGCATGCGCCTGTTATTTTGGTTTGGATTATTATTTTAGTAAACCAGGTGAACCGGTTGGTCCCCAACATTTCATTTGAAATGAAAACCATGGGAAATAAACAAGGAACTTTGGACTGTAAAGAATAACAATTAATGGAAAGGGATGCATTATTAAAAAAAAATAAAGGAAAAGAGAACTTGTGGGAATTGATGGGCAAATATGATCTGTAATCAGTGCTAATCATTGTGAATGGACATTAAAATGAGAATTTTAAAAGTGAGTATTAGTGGAAATGGATATGCAAACTGGAGCTGTAATGGGTGAAAATCAGTGGAAATGGTCAAGAAGATCAGTACTGTAATTGCAACAAATTCAGATTAATAGACACTTGCAAATGAATGGAAATAAACACACCAATTTAAAAATGAGAATTACAGGAAATGTAAATGTGACCTGGAGTGTGGGAAAATTAGTGGGAAGGGACGCTCCAATATGAATACTACGAAATAAGAATCAGTGGGAAAAGGAGTGCAAATAAAATTGAAAAATAAAGGGACACACAACTCTGAACTGTAATCAATGAAAGTTAATGAATAAAAATGGATGTGAGCAGGTGATCTTCAAGGAATGGCCACGCAAACATGGACTGTAATGAATACAAATTGGTAGAATGGAAGTGCAGGTAAGAATTGTAAAAAGGACTGAAAAGTGAATTGCCAATTAGATGTGTAATACATAATAGTTCTAGAAATAGATGATGCAAGATATGAAATGGGAATTAGTGAGAATGAACTCACATTATCACCTGTTAAAATGATGGGAATATGTGGCCATACCAACTGTAAAAGTGAGAATCACCAAGAATGGAGTACACATTTTAACTGTACTGAAAGTCAGTGGGAACCAAATGGATGAACTAAATGGAGAAACAATGACGTGCTAGCTGGCCTCAAAGACTGAAATTGCAAAAGTTAGGGATGGCAGTGGAAATCTTTAGTTATTTCATGTTCACAATAGGCTATGCTATCATTTTAAATGACTGTCACTGAGAGCAGGTGTGGACTAGCACACTTCTGAGACACTTACTTGGGCATCGATACACCTTTATTGGGATGGTACTGTCTTGTGCAAAAACAGTATGTTCACACGTGGATATGATGGATGCTAAGCACTTAGGGTCTATCATGATAATCAGGTGGGTAGACGTTTCCACAGGCTTTGGTGTCCTGCACCACTGAGATACAGGAATGTTCCAGATTGGGATTGTGCTTAGAGTTTACCACCAACTGGGATTGTAGACAATAATGACCATTCTCTAGATGACTGCTACCCCGCAGGTCATGGTTACTTGACATCTGCTATTATTTACCTACTGAAATATGCAAATAATTAAAAAAAAATATAGGAATGGAAAAGTTGTGTATCAGTGCTCAATCAAGAGGAAAATATTGAAACCAAGAAGGTGAGGCTTAAGTAGAGGATTCAAATTGGACTTTCACTCAAACACACAACCTCAAAAATCCATAAAAAAACAAAGTCATCAAAGTATAAAAAAATACAGCTCCAGTGAGCTGGGACTTGCACAGTGGCTGACATTGTAGGGATACAGGGTCTTGTGGATTTGGAGCTCTGTCTCCATGCTACTTATATTCACCAGCCTTGCATAAAATGAGCTCTCTGGCCTGTCTCTTCTCAGTGGCCACCACTCCCTCCAGTTCAGTAGCTGCAAAGACACCAGCAAGAAAAGCAAAGGAAGAAGAATCAGCATTGTTCATTTAAAATCATTTTGATCAAGGGTGGAACTGTGGGATGCACGACTTGTCATTTCTTACTCCAGGATGCAGTTCCACAGGTTAATGCTTCTTAGTGCTTTCCTTTTGCAAAGTGAATATGGAATGACTTAACCTGCAGAGCCATGGGAGCAACCCTTACTGTGCAATGCCTTATGTACTCATGTGAAAGAAGTGTTTGCAATTGTCACTCATAGTATTAAATGCCATTAGTTTAAAAAATATCATTTATTATAGACATGTTGCATTATAATTCTTATTGAGAAATCTATGGATACATCATATTATATAGCAATCAGAAAATGCACTTTACAGGTCAGGTCAGGTTAGGGAGCCTGCACTGGTACAGCATGTTGCCGCACCCACCACACAACAAAACAGCTCTGGATTCTGGTTGGCAACCCCACAGACAAACATGCTGTCCAGTCCCACCCTCCATGAATGACCATCTATCTGCCATAGATAGGTGTTACGTGGGCGTACCCTTGGCCTAGTCCAGTCACTCGGGTCCTCAACAATAGGCATCATCCGAGTTGGATCACCCTCTGGGAATCGCGACACATGGATGTAGTGCTGTAACTGACCCTCCCTCATGATGCAGATAATGTGCCTCATTTGGGACTCCATGAGCAACCACTCCTTCGACACAAAGTCAAACCAGCTGTACCCAAGGATTCTCCAAAGAGACACACTACCAAAGGAGTCCAGTCTTTGTCTCAAGTCACTGGATAGCATCCATGTCGCTCAACCATATATCAAAATAGGAAGCCCAGAACTCTAAAGACTTGGAACTTTGTCCTTTTGCAAAGATATCAGGAGCGCCACACACCCCTTTCCAGCAACCTGATGACCCCACCTGCCCCCCATGCTCTCCCAATTCTTCTACTGACTTCATAGGAAGAGTCACCAGAGACATGAATCTCACTGCCAAGGTAAGTAAACCTTTCGACAAGGTTGACATTCTCTCCGCAGACTGCTGATTGCGGTGCCCAAGAGGTCATTAAAGGCCTCTATGACCTTAATATAACTCAATATTGCATTACATTACATATTTTAATGTAATATAAAACATCCCAATACAATTCAAGGAAATGGCAGCCTATCCCAACAGCACTTGGTTCAAGGCAGGAAAGGGCCATGAAAAAAGCTCCAGTCCATTATAGGGTCCGCTCACCCCCACACATACAACATAACCCACATGATGTCTTCATCCCAGGATACTCACACAGGCCACAACTAAACATGGACATTGGAAATGTGTGACAGGAGCACAAACCAAATTACCAGCCTATGCTGACACCACTTTTTTTTTGTATGACCAAGGCTGTGTCACAGATTAGTTATATAATTTCTAGAATTTTCCTCCGTGCATCGAAAAACACTCAATAGGTATCAGGGAAAAATATGAATAACTTGAAATCTGCTTTAGCAGCATCCATCATGTCAGATGTGCTACATTAAATATCTCTCTATTATAAAAGGAAATCCTGAGATAAGGCTTTTTCAAAGAGATAATTTCAAGTCCCACGAGACGAGACTTTGGCCATGAGATTTTTTCAAGTCACGTCCTCCTCTCAACCATATTCAAACAAGACCATGGTCCTTTCACCTCTTATTCGTGTGGTTGCTTTTGTCAGACACTGTTCCTGCTCTCTCAGCTTTTATAAATTTTTATGTTTTCTTCACTTTAAGTTCCCAATAAAAGAAGATGTATTATGTCCAAATCTTATTGAAGAATTTCATCACGAAGGGTTATCAACAGAAGAAATGAGTACACGAGCAATCCTAGCACCGAGAAACGATGAACTTAAATGAATTAACGCCAAAATTGTCGATCAGTTACACAGCAAATTGGTTAAATGCGTATCAATGGACTATGCTGAAACAGTTGGTGGTGATCGTACGGAAGATGAAAACATCAACTTTCAATATCCCGTAGAATATCTACAACTGTTAACACCATACGGTCTTCCACCACCCAAATTATTATTGAAAGAAGGATGTATCCAAGAAAGGTAATGTAGTACATATACCGTGGATAACATGGACACCAAACGAGATCTTGATATGCCATTCGTATTAAAATGTACATCCACATCCTCATACGCGAGTGGCCTGGGGACTGGTGAGCGAAGTGAGCGAAGTGAGCAAGGGGCAAAGCCCCCTAGTATTTATAAATTCATGATTATCCTTCCATTCAATGAGTCCAGTTGTAGAGCTGTGGGAGGCTAGTAGCACTACATACAAAACACGAATCAAATATGGATGGATCAACTGGCCTTCATGCTTAAACACTGGGCAAATTTAGAAAAGCCAATCAACCTGACCTAAATGTTTTTTGGATAAAAATTGGGAAATCTGCAAAAAAACAAACACTTGATTGGAACTATAACATGTTTACATTTATATTTATTCACTTAGCAGACACCTTTATGCAAAACAACATACAAAAAAGGTCAGCACTTCAGCATTGTGTACTCTTTAAAGCAGTATGGGAATGAATAATGAGAACACTAAGCCCACAAAATACAAATATGAATGTACAGTATGAGGACAGTATGTTCTAACTCTTCTGGAAGTTTTTATTGCACTGTTTGCTTTACCAGCACAATGCTTACCAGCAATGACGCAGTGCGTGATGGGCTATAAATGTAACAATTCTTCTCTAGTAGCATGTATTTGTCAGGCTGCTGTACATGTGTAATGTCATTTCATGGCAGATGTTTATCTCCATAACTGGAACCCCAATCCTTACCCACTGTTATATCTGCAGGGCAGATATGGATTGACCAGGACAAGAACATGAATCAGAAATAGGCCAAAACCAGGATATCAGAGAAATACTGTATGTGTGTCAAGGCCAAAATGATGAGCAAGAAAAAAAGTCAAAGACACAAGCAAAACATCAATGCACAAACAAATGAAGCACAAAGGTTTTTAGCAAGTGTAAAGATTGTTTTTTTTTTTTTAATCCGTAGCTCAGATTAGGATAGATTGTCATGGAAGACCGTTTATATCTGTTGTGCCACAGTTCCCAGGTCTCAACGTCCCAGGACAGGCCCATAACAACCATTATGTGTCCTAACAACAGGTACTCAATAGTGCTGTGAATATGGACAGTTGCCTGTAAAAGAATAATTTCTATCACTCACAAGTTAAGATCTCGGGAATAAAGTGGGGTGAATGGCAGGGAGAATCATACAACCCTTACAGAAAAGGTCAACGGTGAATTCAAATGAGTTATAAGAGAAATTAATATTTAGTGCATAGGTATAGTTTTTATTTTTGATGTCTAAAAATTTAAATATTTGATCATTATTTTGCCAACATTTGTACTGTCCTCTCTTATATTTTGGGCATTAATACATTTGCAGCTTCTCGTTGTCTGTTCTGGTGCTCTATCTAATTGCTTGGAGTTACAGATGTAAACGAAAGGTGAAAGTGTTGAACTACAATAGCATTCTGTCATGGCAGTGTGTCAAGAGTGTGGGATTTGGAGTATTCTGCTTAATAAAGGGGAGGATAGGATCACCCTAGGACCCTAAGACGACAAAACACTTGGCATAGGCAGTGGCAAGAGTAGGGAGTGTCATAGAACTATTGCAGAAAAGGTCAAAAGTAAATTCAAATGAGCAAATGTGCAGATACGATCTAAACAAAGCAAGATAAATAATCTTAAGCAGTGCCCATGCTAGATTATTGTGCACCCTAGGCCAAGCTTATTAGTGCGTCAACCGACTGTTCGGTAACTAAACAGTGTGGCTGGATTAACCCATATGATCTGCACCCTAGGTGAATGCCTAGTTTGCCTTAATAGTGGTGCCGGCCCTGATCATAAGTGACATTGGAATGAGAGTACAAAGAAAAACCCATGCAATGGCCAGGCATAACTAAAGTAGGCAGTGATAAGGGTGTATAATTTGAATCAAGACAGAAATGAAGAACCATAAAATAAATTTCAAGCACCAAGTAACAAAGCCCTAGATGACTGTTACAAACCCTAAAAGTAACTTTAATAACCTCAAGTGTAAAGATTTCACCAGACAACTTTAAGTGAAGAGAGTGGTCAGACGTTAAGACGGGACAAAAGTAGATGACCAGCAGTAAAAAGTAAAAATACAATCACAGGTGCAATATTACAAAGGAGTCAAGTACAAATAAATATAAGAGTTGTAAAGGTTGCTGCATCTTTTCATTTTATTACTTTAATCCAGGGGCCTGCAGGTTTGCAATGCTCTGTTTAAAGATGCCTTGATTTTGATTCTATGGTTGTCCTATTGTTTGCATGTGACCCCACCGTCCCACTAAGATTTATTCAGAACTTCGCAGCCAGAGTCCTCAACCACACAAAGCGTTTTTACTCACATCTCCCCTGTTCTTTCCCAGCTTCACTGGTTAGTATCTATCTATCTATCTATCTATCTATCTATCTATCTATCTATCTATCTATCTATTATATAGTGCCTTTATCTATCTATCTATCTATCTATCTATCTATCTATCTATCTATCTATCTATCTATCTATCTATCATATAGTGCCATTCATCTATCTATCTATCTATCTATCTATCTATCTATCTATCTATCTATCATATAGTGTCATTCATCTATCTATCTATCTATCTATCTATCTATCTATCTATCTATCTATCTATCTATCTACCGGTTCAATCAAGGATTAAAATTCAAGATTCTGCTTCTCACCTTCAAAGCCCTACATTACCTTGCTTGTCCCCCTCTACCTCACTCAGCTACCAGCTCCTTACACTCCTTGTCGCTCTCTCAGGTCCTCAAGCAGTAATCTCCTTACTGTCCCACGCACCCTGAGAGGCAGATCCTTCAATGTTATGGCCCCCCAATTCTGGAACTCTCTTCCTCAGTCTCTCCGTGATTGCTCCTCTTTCTGCACTTTTAAATCTCAACTGAAAACTTTCCTCTTCTACAAACTTTTGTCATCTGTATAATTTTTTTTTACTCTGTATGTAAAGCAACTTTGGGTTTGTGAAAGGCGCTCATGAAATGTAACTTATTATTATTTATTTTTCAAGAATCAGAGTACAATGTTGTTTTCTTTCTATTAAGTCAAACAAAAACTAAAGTGTATACGTGAAAATGTTATATAAAGTATAATCACAGCCCATTGGCATTGCCAGTTTCGTTTTCACTCTAAAAATCTCGACCAGACACCGATATAAAGTCTCAATGGGGGATTCTTTCAGACCACATCTCATGAATGGAGATTCTGAAGCACTTAAATTGCTCATAAATTTGATCTGAAACTTGATGTACAGTATATAAGAGGCTTGACATTTTTTCCAAGTCTGCCCCTGAAATTTGCAAATCACTAGCAGTTTGTCTTTTCAGCACTGGAGGCGTCTATGAACCCTTATTGTTTACTACCTGATCTGTGGTATCTGTAACTGTGCTGGGAGATTATACATTACATTATATTATACATTACATTACATTACATTATACATTAAGCTGGGAGATAACTGTTTCTCTGTGGATTGTTTCAAAGTAACAAGTGGTCACTTTACTCAAAAGAAGAGTTCCATTTTTGTTTACCCTGGAAAGCATACTAAGATACATACACTAAAATAATTAAAAATAGCTCAGTAAAGAGAAGCGAATCTGACTACAAGTAAAGACTGTCTGCCCCCCAACAAGGGATTCTCACATCTTTGCCTGTCTTAGCCCTTGATATGTTTCTCTTTGTTTAAGCGTTATGTCAATTTGGTTACGGTTGTCATACAGTTAATCCAAACACAGGTTTATCTGTAGAATTCAAAATTGCGTTGTGAGATTTTTCACATGTGGAAGACAGAAGTTTCAAGGTAAGATAGCTGTACTCTGTAATGGGAACGTGTTGCATGTTGATAAGCACATTTAAGTAAGAATTTTATTGTGCAAAAATGACAAGACTAGCCCTATAAACCA
The DNA here is from genome assembly GCF_016835505.1 of Polypterus senegalus. NCBI lineage: Eukaryota > Metazoa > Chordata > Cladistia > Polypteriformes > Polypteridae > Polypterus > Polypterus senegalus. The sequence continues at coordinate 133,723,243 of NC_053163.1, read as the reverse complement.
ATAAACCCTTCAAAGTGAAGGTCTGCATAACCAGACCTTATGGGGGACATAGCAGGGGATTGCAGTCTTCTTTTCTTGTGTCCATTAAGAAGGCTTTATCATTCCCAGCTGCAAAGTGCTATTTTAATTAATAATTTTAAGAGTTCAGTTCTGGAAAATGTGAATGCATCAAAATACTTACAGTAATAGTGGAATCATGAATTCGTCTTAGTGAATAAACTAGTTTAACTCTTTTTTTTTTTTTAATTTTCACTTCGATTAAACAGGGTTATGATTATATGGCTACCAATATGGACACAAGGATAAAAAGGCATGACTTACAGCAAATATGTGAATAAAAGACCAGCAAATGAGAGCAACCACTGAGCTAAAGCGAAAACCAAAAGCAAGGACAGGCACCAAGTTTTAAAAAACTTGAAAGTTAGTAAATGAAAACTGATCAGTAAAAGCACAAAATATCAAAGTTAAAACATCAAATCTGAGAATCCCAACCTATCCAGTATTTCGGTGTTTTCAGAATTAATTCATCAGGCTGGATGCTACGTGTATTGCTTTACCATTTTACATAGCCATCGTGTGATGATGGGATATGTCACACATGCCATGTCTCAGCCAGGCGTTTCTTCTTCCCTGGACAGTACACTATATTTAGTACATGTAGTCAAACAGGGAATCATGGGCAGTGCCTCATGGGCAGATGTTCAGCTTATTTTAAAAGGAAAGAAAAAAGAACAATGCACCCGAACTAACACAGTTTCTGTTAACTTTACAATGGAAGAGAAGTCAGCAGAGGATGACTGACATCACTTCCCGGTACAAACGGCACAAGTCCTGCCATTGCTGGTCTTCAGGACACTTCACCAACGTCACACCCGGAGGATGTTGATCACTCACAGACCTGCTTTAGTGACAGATGGAACTCCTAACAAAAGAAAAGGCCATTTATCGCAACCTCAGGGCATCACCTCATACAGATCACCACATTAAACATTTTATTTATTTATTTATTTTTATTTTCATCAGGACATTAAACGGTTGTCCTAATGGAGATCCAGCTCTTTTTTGGTGTACCTTTGTGTATGTATATACATACTTCCATGCATATTATATATACATTCTTATCTTTTTCATTCATTTTAAACCATTTTCTGCCAGTCCATATCAGCTTTGTTAATTTTGCTCTACTTATTATTTTGATTATTTATTTGTAGTAAATAGTTGCTTCCAGAATAATCAGTGCTGGTCATAAGGAGAAAACTAAAGCCTCATCGGATTGACTTTTAGAATTGAAGACCCGCCTCTCCTCCTAATTCATCGGTCAAGAGTCCTGTCTTCATTCCCATGGCACGTTCATTTTTCTCTTTTAATTACTCTGGAAGCAACTATTTAAAAATATTTTAGTAAAAAAAAAAACATGCATTTTTCATATCTTGTGCATAAGACTGGATAACTGACATGTGGATTATGTGACGCAGGTAACGTGAGATTTTTTTTTTTCTTTTATCCAAGGATGTTTTTCACATTTTTTGCCATTGCACAGCTTTGTTCATTATTGCCTTCGATTAGATCATAAACCCTTTTCTCTCCACTTTGCTTGAAAACATGAGATTAAAAATTGTCAGTCACCACTAATAACTACACGGGGTAAGTAACATATAAAGAATATCATGTTTGGATGGAGTATTCCTTTAACTTAATGTGACACCCTCTGCCTTCAGCATTACTTCATATACTTGTGATTTACATTCTGTGTGCTGACTGACAAGCTCTTTCTGGTATATATTTAATTTTTGTGATCAAGTTTTTGTGTGTTCATGTGGGTGAACTATTGCCCAGTGATTGTGCTTCGTTTTGTACACAGAATATAACATTGAGAATCCTTGCAGCTTGCACTTGCACCAATGCCTTCATACCCACTTAATGATAATAATAATAATTTTTTACATTTATATAGTGCTTTTCTCACTACTTTCACCTCTGGTGCTTACTATCCAACTTTAGCTTTCTCAGAGCCTCTTAGCACCATTTGTTCTGGAACCTTCCCCATTAGTAACAGTATCACCACCCCAGTGTTTCCTGGCACTGCCAGTGTCTCTGGCCTGGCACTCACCTGGATATCCTACAGTTACGCGTTGACACGTAGGTGCCAGTGTAGGTGATGTCACATCTCACAATGTTATTTGAGAAGTCCAGCTCTTGCACAACGAAACTGGGGTTCACCGTGACCTGTTTGGAGCAAATAAAGAGAGAAAGTTGGTCAGATTTCAGCTCCGTCAAATGCACCTTCTCCTTCTGGCACTCTGCAGTGTAAAGTAAAAATGGGTGCACATATTCCAAAGTCTTTTCCTGAACATCACTGTGAGATTAAATACTTTTAAAATAGACTTTGTGGCAGTTTTATGAGCACTTCAGTGCATTCATTTAGCAAGGCAGATCTGGCCACCGTGTGAAAGCTCCGACTTCTTTCTCTTGAGCACACATCCGCACGCCTCTTATGTCTACCCACACTTTATAGACCAGCTTGTCAATATTTGCCCAACGCTCCTTCGTTCTTTCTTGCAGCAAAGCTCCACTGTCTGGAGTGCTGCTTGATGCCAGCATCTGTTTTCAGCCCCGGGAGTCGAGACCCGACTTGACTCATCAGACAGTCTGTACATCGTGAATTTATACAGGAATTTCGAAGTTGAAAGGTTGCTGAAGGTTTCAGACCGGCTAGTGAAGAGGCAGCACAGGTCCTTATGTGCATTAATCATTACATTTATATTTGAGTACTCAGATAGTGCTTTTATCCAAAGTGACTTACAAATGTAGTGCACAATGCACCCGTTGGTAGATTTGTACATACCATTTAGAAGCTGTGAGGTGTGTAAACCTACAGAAAACAAAGCCACAGGGATAAACTCCATAGTGACAACCTAACTGAAGGTCAAAAGCAATAAAAAATACCCCACAGAACACAAAAAAGTTGACTTTATGTATGTTACTCTATGCAGCTATAGACCTGGACTTTTTAATGATGTTATTTTACCTCCTAAATAGTAATCTGTTATGATTTATGTTCATTTTAAATTAACTACTTACCTCTTGGGGCTCTAGCTTTTACACTAAATATTTGGATACTGGGTTTTGGAGGTTGCAGAACTCAGTTTTGGCACCAGTTTTTGGATTCGACATTGCTTTCTAATGGTTTATATTTGATGTTACTTTTTCTGGCACCATCTTTATTTTCCTGGGTGGTACAATTTTTGAGCATTAATTTGATTAAATTCAATTCTCGCTATTTTAATGTAGCACTCTTCACTGAGAGCAGGCGCACAGTGATGTGACGAGACCTCAGGTGAAACGTCAAATTGAAATGTTACAAATCTCTTGTTATCCCCTCCGCCCTGTCTGTTCGGCGCCCCCTTCTCTGTACATCTTGGCTCATTGTCACTAAGACCTGCCAAGTCAGTACACAACCTCGTGGTGAAGACCGATGAGCAGCCATCTTTCTCGGATCCCATTTCAACTGTCTCTTGCTGATGCAGATTCACTCCATATAACATCTGCAAAACCAGACTTTGTTTGACTGAGTATGCAACACAACTTCACATCCAGGCTTTGGTCTTTTCATGTCGGGATTACTACAGCTTGCCACTAGCAGGCTCCCTGTAGCAGCACACGTTAAATTCAGATCTTTCATGCTTGCCTACAGTCGTGGCCAAAAGTTTTGAGAATGACACAAGTATTGGTTTTCACAACGTTTGCTGCTTCAGTGTTTTTAGATCTTTTTGTCAGATGCTTCTATGGTATACTGAAGTATAATTACAAGCATTTCATAAGTTTCAAAGGCAGTTACATTAAGTTTATGCAAAGAGTCAATATTTGCAGTGTTGGCCCTTCTTTCTTTTTCAAGACCTCTGCAATTCGCCCTGGCATGCTGTCAATCAACTTCTGGGCCAAATCCTGAGTGATGGCAGCCCATTCTTGCATAATCAATGCTTGGAGCATGTCAGAATTTGTGGGTTTTTGTCTGTCCACCCACCTCTTGAGGATTGACCACAAGTTCTCAATGGGATTAAGGTCTGGGGAGTTTCTTGGCCATGGACCCAAACTTTCGATTTTTTTTTGTTATGCTAGCTTTACAGCTCTTCAACTTGTGGTGATCCACTTTTGTAACCTGTCTCACTACACTTGCTCAAAACAAAACAGTCCCTAGACTGATGTTACTCGATTATGATGACCCCCTTAGTAAGCCATTTTGGATAAATATTTTTGCTGTGAAAATAAATGTAAATGTAAATGCAGAATTAGTATACATAAAGACATGGATCTGTTTAAACACACAGTGGAAACTGAAAAACATAAGTGGACATCATCAACAATAAGAGTACCTTAATTAGTTACTCAACTACAACAACAACAACAACATTTATTTATATAGCACATTTTCATACAAACAGTAGCTCAAAGTGCTTTACATATTAAAGAATAGAAAAATGAAAGACACAATTATAAAACAAAATAAATCAACATTAATTAACATCGAATAAGAATAAGGTTCAATGGCCAGGGGGGACAGAAAAAACAAAAAAAACTCCAGACGGCTGGAGAAAAAATAAAATCTGTAGGGATTCCAGGCCATGAGACCGCCCAGTCCCCTCTGACATTGACATCTGACTATGACATTTAATGTAAGTAAATGTAAAGTATTATGTGTAGGAAACAGAAATGGTAGATTTTAATACATAACGGTAGGTTTGAGACTTGAAAGTACCATTTATGAGAAGGCTTTGGAGCCATAGTGCACTCCTCTTTATCTATATCCAAGCAGTGTATAGCAGCGATAATAAAAGCTAAAAGTTTGTCTGGTTATTAGCATGATGCGTAGAGTACAAGTCCAGTGAGGTTATGCTAAAGCTTTATAAAATACTAACGAGGCTGCCTGGCGTACTGTGCTCATTGGTTGATCTCCACATCCTAAAACAGACATAGCAGCACTGAAGTCCAGAGGAGAGTGACTAGACTGATGATAGGACTGAGAGATATGAGCTATGAGGAGAGACTGAAGGAGCTCCAACCTTTTCAGTTCAAGCAAACAGAGATTAAAGGGGACATGACTGAAGTGTTTAAAATTATGAAAAGAATTAGTACAGTGGATCGAGTCTGTTACTTTAAAATGAGTTTGGCAAGTTCCAACACGGGGAGACAGTTGGAAACTTGTTAAAGATAAATTTGTGGAATGTTTGGGCGTTGTTCTTCATACAGACATATAGAATAAGATACCAAGTAGTGTGGTGCAGAGCAGGACTTTTGACCTTCAAAAGTTGGCTTGATGTTTTAATTTTTGGAGAAATTAGATGGATTGGCAAGCTTTGTTGGGCTGAAATTGTCAAACTTTTTCTAATGTTGTAATGCTGGGTTTCTTCAACTATGGGTTGGGTCGTGGGTTGTCTCCTGTGGGCAGGGAGTCACTGCTGTATTTAATGTGAATGAGTCACGGGTTGATTAAGCAATTGACATTGCTCTAAAGGTCTTCCTCGATTCCCATGAGCTGACAATAGGCGGTGATTCTCCAAGTAAGACACCACCCCTGCTCTAAGAATCCTTCAAGGGGAATACCATGATGATTGTCTGTGTATCTCCAAGGGGAACCCACCCTACAAAGTTCTGACAATCATCAAGGAATGAGTCTCAAAGACACTAAGAAAGGCAAGACTGGGTCACGGCAAGTTTTAAAAACCTTGTTCTAATGTTGTAAAAATGAGCACAAAACCTCTCTCTTTCTCACCTTCTTCATTTGCTTTTCAGATAGCTCTGACCTCCTCTCCGCTTTCCTCCTTCAAACTCCAAGCTCTTCAAAATAGAACCAGAAGGAGCTTTTAAGTTTCGCGTTGAGGCTACTGCTGGTTCCTGACCTGGGATTGTTCCTGGGCTCATGAATGTTCCTTTAAACTTCTGAGGTCATTCATGTTCAGCTAACTTTGGTGGACCCAAGTGACACTACACCTCAGTCCCTAACATAAGGGTCAGGCAAACTGCCATCAAAAACAGGAGGCTGAACATTTGGCCATTTTTTTCTCTGCTACCAGCTAACTCCTTCAAAGTAATTTATTCCATGGATCTGTCCGTTGTTTACAGCATTCACCATTTACATAAGAAATTCATTCTGGGACAGTGGCTAACTAACTTTAAAAATAGTCGTGCCCACGTGAAATATTAAAATACATTCTAATCGTTTTCCCCAATTGCCGCACTCCTGCTTTCCAACTTCTGGATGACAAAAGTCACAGGCCTGCTGTGTAGGGCTCTCAAACAAACTTCTTGGAAGCATCGTCTCTTTGAGGCCTTTGACAAATGGGTAAACAGCTCCACACGAGTCCTTCATGCTGAATTCATCTCATATGTCCTGCAGTTACACAGACACTGCCCAAACAATGGCTGCTCGGTTGACTGCAATTGCGGCATTCAGTGCAGAAGAAACTCCCTGAATTTAAGTGGCACCTACGGGTATCTAAACCGGGGTCAATTGAGCATAGAGCTTTGATGTAGGAGTACGGCGGCCACAATGGACAACTCAGGCTACATGTTCATCAAGACACAAAGATTCACACTGATTGCACAAAGAGTCTATACAACTAGAGGTAAAGGTGGACACCCTGACTGATGCCTTTGACAACAACAGAAAAATATGGAGTGTATCAGGACTCAGAACAGAGGCTATTTGAACCCTAGGGACCAATATGAATAACAAGAAGATGTGGAGCTGATACAGATATAGTGAGGCAGGTGGAGACTACAGGTAGACCCCTGTATGTTTGATATGTGGCAGGGAAGGGAAAGACTGAGATACCAAACACATGCAGGTCATTGGTCCCTTTCACCCTATGGTCCTCCAGGAAAATCTCTAACTTCTGCCAACTCAGCTCAGAGGCTCAGCTGGTGTGGTGCTGCATGACAGGAGGAGCTGTTGAGTTTGTCACAGAATGCTAGAAAGGCGATGAGAGCACCACCTTGGACAGGGACATAGTGGGACGGTCTAGTGAAGATTATGCCACTGAAAACTGTGTAACCACTACTAAAATTGCTGTGAAATGAGGACCAGTGCCCCTGCCATTGGCCCCTGTCTCCCATTTTGATTAAATATGCTTATCATGGTCTACAACCTTTTGTCAATGAAGTCAAGGGCAGATTAAGACCACCACAGGACCCTGGGTGACTTTGCTCCTTAATTGAAGGTTGTTCATGCCTTTAACAATGCAGCACACAGACACCAGGTTGTTTAATGCAGTGTGGCATTTCTCACTCTTGATTTTGTCATGAAAGTCGATTACTCTGTCACCTCTCTTGGGTTCACTTGGTCATTCCAATGCATGGATAGTCAATTCTGTTCAGTTCTCTTTTCGCCTTTGATCATTTCCAAAAGTGAAAAGGCCCATTGCCATCATGGGCCCCTGGACGTGCACCGAGAATGCCCTGATGGCAGATATGCCTTTGAATGAAGTACTCAAGTTTGATACCACCTGGCTTTTCAAATATGGGGACTGAACCAAGGAGCTCATTCTTGTTTTGGACCTAAGCTGAACTACTGTAGGTGCAACCTCCATAGTATCAATGACTTCTTTATTCCTTATTGATAAAAATTGTACATACTGTTGATTTGTTCAATTAATTAATAACTGTGGTGGCCAGGGATCTGCGCCAGCAATCATAACGATGCCAATTCAAATCCCGTAAATGCCAGAAGTGACTGCACTCCTTTGGGCCCTTGAGCAAGGCCCATAACCTGCAATTGCTTCGTATGATGGTAACCTGAATCCAGCCCTGTAAGCAGGTCTTACAAGTTGCAGGGAAAACTTTGGGGTTGGTGGCAAGATTGGCACTCAAGTGACTGTGAAAAACAACCTGACACTGTTCCTGTGTGGGGCTGTGGTGTCACTCATTGCACGGCTGCACTTGGGTCCCAATCTGGGATGTTTATCGGGTGGTGGATGCAGCAATGCACTCTATCAGCCCATTTTCTCAGCCTATGTAAGCAATTAATAAATTACTAAGTAAATAAAATATAGCAACACAATGTTATTGATGCCATCTCAGAGTCCAGGGCTCAAATCCTGGTCTGGATGCTGCTTGCTTATTCTCCCTGAGTCTGTCATGCTTGTATGATTGCCTGTGGATGGGATTACAATATCTGAGCGAGTGATGTGAGGTTTTTAAGGCCAGTTCTGAATAGCCAGACAGGCAGGGGTTGTTACACTTAAACTAGACCCACAACCAAGCAAGAGGGATAGACAAATGTGTGAAGTGAACAATAAGCAGAGGATTAGGAGATCATTAAAGCTAAAAAGTATTAGATTGCACAAGAAGCTAGCCTCCTCTTGCAGATAAGGCTTTCTTTTATTTCTAGTATTTGCAAACTCCAATCTGAATATGTCTCATTTTTAAATAATCTGTCGTGTTGTCAATGCCTGCACTGCACAGGTGCCCACATAATATTGCAAACAAATGGCGTCACGGCAATGCAAATCTGAAATGATACTGGTTGAGACATTACCAGTGAAAGCTTTCCAAACAATAAAGTTTAAAAGAGATAAAAATATAATTGATTAAACTCTTACATGGTCTTTTGTTTTTCCAAACAATCCCACAATCCAAAGTCATTCAAGTCCGCTGTTTCCTCTAAATTGGCCTCACTGTAAGGAGCGCAGGCAGGTGTTCTGAGACAGACTCACACCCTACCTTGGGCTTTTCAGCAAAAGTGACCACTCGGTGCCTTGTGGCCCATCCTTCTTCTCCCCTTTTCTCTTTGTGCATTGGGGACCTCATAGTCTCGCTGAGCCAGACGTATAATATTTATGTCTGGAGACAACCAGGAGTGAAGTTTGCTTAAAATTGAGTGGGGACAAGAAGATGGCTCCCTGATTGTCACATTTCTAAACCAATCCAACACCTCATGAAGGAGACACTTAAACTCAAATTTTATGGTAAATATAATGATATAATATGGTAAATTATTTGAACTTCTGTGCATGTAAGCAGCATTTGAACAGTGTAAAACACAATTTAGACGCATACAGGTAAGCAACACAACAAGCGCCATGGAAAGCAACTCTTCTAAGTGTGCTATGGTGGAATGTGATTTTCATCTCTGAAGGGTGACTATTCAGACGTTGTAATGAGCAGGATCCAATCAGGGAAAGGCCACATAATAAGCACTAACCAATCAGAGTGCAATTACACTGCATTTGTAGAAGTCAACGTCTACACCTATCCACATTGCAGCTCCAAGCTGGCGTTTTCAGGATTATACAGTTCTGGAGAGCATTTTCAAAAGTCTCCATTTTTGAGGGTTAAAAATGTCAGGTTTGTGTGGCTGAAAGGCAAAAACAGAGACTAACGTATGCATTTTTAAGCAAAATCTTAGCAGTGTGGATGGGTGTGTCGAAGCCCCTGAGGCTACTTCATAATCACCAGATTAGCTACAAGGCGTATCTTTGGGATTTTGCAAGTAGCCGAGTACATGGGGAGAACATGCAAACTCCTTACAGGCAGTGCCAGGGGTAGAAAGTGAATCCATGGCAGTAACACTAATCACTGTGCTGCCATGCTGCCCTGCCAATTACAGTAAATGAATTCCATTTGGTTTTATCTGATTTGATTTGAGGGACGATGTGGCCTTACCTTAAGTACATAATTTCCTGGACGAACGTCAGTGATGTCAATCCACTGGCAGTCGATGTTAGCATTGTAGGTGTCGTAACAGCCAGGTCCCAGGCCCTGTAGTAGCACATTAATGAAAGATGCGCATTCAGAGTGCACTCTGACAAATTCAGAAATCTCATGTCGTCATTACTCCTGATAATTAGCACCAAAAGCTCGACCCCACCACCAATGCCAGGTATCACAATTCATTTTATAACTGTTACCCATTGTTCAACAGGCAGTCCCACCTGAGTGTGCGCCGTGCAGGCATAGCGGCGCCTGAACCCTGGGTCACAGGTCGTGTCCTCCAGGCAGAAGCTGGCTTTGTGACCCTCTGCCACCTTGCGGCCCGTTGACACCTCCAGGAGGTCATAGTTGCTAAATGCATCCATGCTATGGTAGTGTCTGAAAAGAAAAGGATAAGAAGGCAACGACTGGGTCACTGACAGACAAAGTCTACATAGAGATTTGCTGTCCAACCTGAGGCATCAGTAGAAGTTCAGTGGGTAAACATATTCCTCTCTTTACTCTTTGTGAAACCATATTTGAGTTTCAGTCCAGCGGCCTAGAGAACATAATGATGAATAGATGACCTAACCCCAAACATCTAGCCCCCTAGTGACTCTACTAGTAAAGCCCATAATAGAACAGAACAGTGGTGGCCTCTTACTGGTGACAGCTGTGCCACTCCCACTGATGGCGAGGTTTGACGGGTAGGAAATCGGCAGTTCCTTGGTTTTTGACCCTCTGAGGGAATCGTAGCAGAACTCTGAACTGAATGTCTGTCACACCCGGCCTGTACGCCGACCTAAAATGTAAAAAGAAAGAAGGAAGGCTTGAAGAGGAGAAGGAGCCCAGATGGGTTACATGGCAGGTATGGGGTGTGGTGTTGTACCTGGCCAAACAGTTTTCTTCTGCAGCACACCTCAGTGCATACATCTGCATCCTCTGGATGTAAGTCGCTGCCTGAATGTAGTAGGGATCTGGAACCAGGTCAGGTAGCCCTGAGAAGAGATGAAGGAAGTCAAAGGAGGATCATTTTCAAGCAGTAAAAAGGAATTGGAGGCATCTTGCAACCTTCGATGGGAGTGCTGCAGAGTTTTACAAAATGCTAATCTGCACAATCTGCGTAAGTGCATACCTACAGTACAGTATACAGTATGCTGCCCTCTGCTGCCGACCAGATGTATAACAAGCTCTGCCAACAGAATCACCAAATGGAAAGCAGCACACACCTTGAAGTGACTGGGCTCAGACACAAATATGACATCTGACAGGAGACGTGATCTCACTTATACTCTCCTCGGAGCCCTTTGATCCTACTTTACTTCTGACATGGTCGTGTTTGTTAGGCTATAGATGAAGCTCGCTTGATCCACCAATGCACACATCCTGCTTGGCAGACCCTGCATTAACAGCACTGTATGAAGCTGCGCCATTTGTCAGCTTTGTGTCAGTCAGCCTATTGACAAATCCCCGCTACAACAAGAGGATCCAGGCTGTCCCATCTGCTTAGACATTTCAGCCAAAATCTCGCTGGGCGCACGATAAAATTAAAGTCATGATTTTGGGTGAAACCTCGCCTGAACGTCCAATAGAGTAAGTAAATGAGCTACACATATGATATGTTCTATGAAAGTAAGGCCTACATCTAAATGGTGGTCCCTTGTAAAGTGGCCACATTGCCCATTTATACACTTACAACACTTCTATGAAATTCAGGTCATAAATTGCAGCAATCATCCATCCATCCATTCATCCATCCATTTTCAAACATATATCCTGAACAGGATTGGAGAGACGCTGAAGCCAACCCCTCCAAGCATTGGGCACAACAATTCAGAGCGTCACTCCACACACATCAGAGGCCATTTCAGCATCGTCAATCCACCTAACCTGAATGTCAATGGATGGTAGGAGGAAACCCCCAACCCCGGTCTCCTTCATGTGAGGCAGCAACATTACCACTATGCCACTGTGCCATCCTTTATCTCACAATAGTAGAGTCCAATTGTTTCCATATTTCTACATCTCAGGTGATTACATTTAGGTGACCTGCTTGCGGATATGTGCTGTGTCAGTCACTCAAAATAATTTGGCATCCTTGTGCTTTACAATGCAATGTCTTACCAGAATGTCATGCGGTATATCAAACAAATAATATTATACTAGCTGTGCTACCCATCTAAGACGGGTTTAAGTCTAAGTAACATGACATTCGCATTGAAACATCTACTGGAATGTATTTTGTAATGCATGAAGCAAAAAAAAATGCATTGTATTTGTCATTCCAACACATGGTGCATCACAAATATTTGTAGTAATTATTTTTACAAATGTTTGTGATGCACCATCTGTTGGAATGATAAATGCAATTCATGTATCTCTGTTATATGCCATTTGATACAGGGTCTGTATAAGTAGTGTTAATGTTTGTGATGTGCCATTTGTTAGAATGACAAAAGCAATGCATATGTCTTTGTTATATGTTATTTGGTACTGGATTTGTAAAAGAAGTGTTAATACTGGTGATGAGCCATCTGTTGGAATGATAGAAACAGCAATTGGATGGACACACAGATATAAAAACACACTGACACTTCTTCTTTTATTAAGGTAGATATAGTGCTTCTCTATAGCAAGAGCAATCCTAAGGTGATTTTTAATGTATATTACTTGAACTGGAGTACAGGCAGATTATGTGAGTCACACACTAATTTGGTGGTGGATTATAGTTGTGGGCCTTAGCCGCCATCAGACAAACTCAAATTTTAAATGGTGCTTTTCAATAATGACAATCAGGTCACAGTATTTGGCAGAATATTTCCAACTTTCCCCACTGTGACTTACTCAGGATTATATAGCAAGTAAATGATGGAAATTGACCTTTCAACCTTATTATTGTTTATAGCGCCTTTACTTCAACTACTGGAACACTGTCAGGTCTTTTGTAGGCCTCTTGCCCTATCAGGTTTCTTTTGTAGAAACTGTTGTGCATGAAAATCCCCGATGATCAGAAGGAAGAGAAACACTCAGACCAGTCCTTCTGGCACCAACAATCGTGTCACAGTCAAAATCACTGAGATCACATTTTTCCCCAAATCTGGGTTTTGATGTGAACATTAACTGAAACTCCTGACCTGGATCTGCATAATGGTGCTGACTGCAACATGACTGCCTGATTAGATAATCACATGAATAAGCAGGGGTACACGTATTCTTCATAATTTACTCAGTGAGTGTACAGACACACAAGTCAGTGGTAAGCATTGGGCTGAAAACACAGCCATTAATAATCTAATGGCAAACCATCAGGCCACACCGCCTGTCATATCTACTGAAAGTGCTTTATTTTATGGAGCAGTTTGCAATACTCAGCCTCACTCCCAGGCACTGTTCACGTACAGCTCAGTTGTTTCCGTATTTCTGCCTTTTTAGTTGAATGATTAGCTCTTCCAACATGGACACACACACACACCACCAACCAGTCCCAGTGATTCAGAGAGTAGTGAGGACGGTGCTGGGAATATTGTCCAGTACTGATTGAAAAACGTTCCTGTTTTATATAGCGCCTTTCACTTGCAATTTATGTTTTAACCATAAGATGTGCTTGTTCCATCATTTATACAGGTGCAGGTTAAATGAGTTGATTTTGGGTGGCACGGTGTGTCAGTGGTGGGGATTAAGCTTGAGAATGTGTTATGTATTGCGCCTCTTTATTACACAGACAAGATACGTGACTGTCTGAGGGTTACACGGCGAAACATAGAGGGCACTGACCTGGACACACCGCGGATTCCCGTCCATTACCACAGCTAATAGAGCAGATGAGGCTCATTGTGAAAGGTTCTCTATGAAAACTGACTGTGACAAACGCCTACTAAAGTGCTAATGTACTCCATAACTTCGCTTTCCAATCTTCACTCAAGACAAGTTCATAAGATAAGATAAGATGCCAGTCCATGTGTGTACTTTTCCTTCAGATGACTGCAACAATTTTTGTTAAACCTGACCATTAAATCCCCAGTCCTCTTATTTCGCCCTCCAGCTTAGTCTGCTGCCCTCTCCGTCCGATCCACTCCGCGTATTTCGATGGATTCATTGAATCTGCGGGCTGCTTTATATTTTATATTCTATGTGGCATTCATTCGTAATTCATGTGTGTAAAACGCGTACATGTGCGGACAACGTGGATGGTAACGCAGTCCTACATTTTTATTACCAAAGTGAAATAATGTAATCGTATTTAAGGGGCATATTGTAATGTACTTTCATTCTGACAAATCATCATGTAGACCAAAAGTTATATCGAAATCCTAGGAAAGCATTTGTATTAAGGTGTACTGCCTGAATAAGTGGTGCGCATGCACGTCTCATCAGAGGGTCTTTCTTCAGGGCTTACTTTCTCCAAGTTTGTTCTCACAATCACAGTCCTCGCTCCTCACGAACTTGGCAAATTGGTCAAAAAAAGAACTTACCATTCTGGAAATACCTGGTTCCGTACCCGGATAGTGAGGGTCTGCGCGGTCGAGCCGGGCTTCTAGGAGCAGGAGGAGGGGGGTACGCGTTATACAGGACGCTGTTTCTAATATTTTTGTAGGGGCTCCGGGGATCGTCTCCCACCATGTCTAAAGGAACTTGCGTCTCATCCCGTGTGCCTGGTCCCGCGTCACCATTCGGTTGTTCCAGCGAACCTGCTGGGGGCAAATACTGCAATAGATCTTCCCCTCTGAGGGTCACAGAATCAACTGCAGGCACCTCCTCTGTAAAGCTGCCCCCGGTGTTCTCTCTTTGCTGTCGCCCTCTAGCTTCGATCTGTCCGGAAAGAGTGCCCTGGCTGGAAGCCCCCGTCTTGAATCTCTCCAAAAGTGGCTCGACATTACGGGCACGTGAAAACGTACCCGCGCGAATGACCCCGCTGCCAGAGAACTCGGTGAACTCGGTGACTGACGTGACGTTGACTTTTCGGTGATAATCAGAAGCGAAGCGACGGGCCCCAGGGGATCCCGAGGTTGCGCGGGTCTGGGGAGCCTGTCTGGCTCCCGACGGGCGGATCGCGGCCGGTGCCTGTTGGTTTGAGACAGACTGGGGAGTTCGTCTACTGATCGGGGCTTCCTCTTCTTCCAGGTCCGAGCTAAGGTAGACGTTGTGGGGTCCAGTGCGCCTTGACACCACGGAGGACGGCGGGTGGTACTCTGTGCCGGTAGTAAGAAGTCGGAATATCTGTCCGTTATTTTGCCACTGGATCTTCTGCCTCCACGGACTTCCTGGCCCGATGCGGTCCGCCTGCCGCTGCCCAGCTGTGAAAAAGAAAGCGCCGTTCAGCAGACCGACGAAGAAGAAGAAGAGCGCGCCCTTCGCCATGCTGTCCAAGTGAGAAGTGCTGAACCTATCGGAGCTGCGTGCAGTGGGGCAGGTCCACGAGGGTGCACGCAGGAGATACAAACCCCTCTGTTGGAAGCTGCGAGGTGGGCTCTGTGTGTGTGTGTGTGTGTGTGTGTGTGTGAGTTGGAGGACCGACCGCCTACAAGAAGCCAGCCCTCGCACTTCACCTAAAAAGCCATCTCGGGCTTTAATCACATCTCTCGATAGCAAAGAAAGAGAACAGTCTGGTTGTTTGGAAATCCACTGAGCAAGCCTTCAAGCAGAGGAGCCGCTAAGCAGGAAGCACCTCTGGGTGGCACACCGAATTAATCGCATGGCACATTCACCCCCACTCTTAATGGCACTTGATGGGTCTTTACTGGGCTGTTGGGGTCCTCATACAGATATTGCTTGACAATGCACCATTTCATTAAGGGAAGGGTTTGTGCTTTGAAAAACTTCACAATCTGCAGGAAAAAACTAATATCTTTAATGTATGGTGGGCTACCCTGCAGGACACAAACAGATTAAGAAAACCTGAACTTAGCCCGTGGTATCATATGCAGCAAGAGTCTTTTAAAATCACAAGCCCATTGGTGTTTCACAAATCTGTTAAATTTGTTTATTTACTGTATGGAGCCTGTTACAGATCGAAGTACCTAAAGGATCTGTCACACACGTGCGAATAGGAGACAACTAAAGGGCCTGAATAGTTGTAATTCCATGCCTGACCAGGGGGTGGCGAGGTGCACTGATTGTCTCTCTCAATCTCTTCCAGACCATTCTTGGGAAAAATCCTCGTACTGCCAATGACGTCACTTCTGGTTCCGGCCCCGACGACATCACTTCCTCTACCAGCCTTTAAATCCGCCATGTTTGTTCCTAATAATCAGTTCTGTTTTCGACTCACATGAGTAAAGAACTCTTTAAAAGAATTACTTTTTTGCAGCCGGGATATAATACACGGGTGGCTGTCCCAAACCTTCTCAAGTCTCATTGTGTGTTTGTGTCAGATCATTCTAGAAACTTCATGTTGATGGGCCTTTTAGGAACATAAAATGGTTCCCCAATAGGCTTTGCCCTGAAGAACCACACTGGCATCTTTATTTTTAGGAGTGCACACCAGCTTATACAGTGCCCTGTGTAATGTTGATTTACCCCTCTTCTCCACAATTTAAAATTAGAAATCAAACAGTTCAGATGGGTTCAAAGTGCACATTGAAGACTTTCATTTAAGGGGATTTGCACGTGGCTCAGTCACACCATGGTCTCTCCAATTTAGGGAACTACAGTGTTTTGGACAGTTGGTGTCACGGGTGTTTGTGATTCCTCAGGTGGGTTTCATTGCTTCATCAGATACCTCAGCTGGCTTCTCCCCTTTGAGGTCTGAAGTTGCCATTGTTCAACATGTAAATGAGAGCTGTGCCAATGAAAGTCAAAGAGCCATTATGAGGATGAAAGATGAGAATAAAATCATTAGAGACATCAGTGAAACCTCAGGGTGACCGAAATAACTGCAATATCATTAAGAAGAAAGAACATACTGGTGAGCTCATTATTCAGATAGGGACTGGTAGGCTAAGGAAGACAACAACTGTGATGACAGAAGAATCCTCACCATGGCAAAGAAAAGGCTCCAAACATCTGTCTGACAGAACAGAAACAGTCAATGTGTGTACGTGTGTCAGAGATGACTATCAGATGAAGACTTTGTCAACAGAAATACAGAGGACACACTGCAAGATGCAAACCACAAAAACAGGATGGGAAGAGGGAAAAGGTCTTGTGGACACAGGGTTGCCAGACGTCCCTTATATACAGGACATGTCCCATATTTGATCATTTTGTCCCCTGTCCCGTACTGACCTTTCAGGTACACCCAAATGTCCCGTATTTAGTTCATGTTCAAATTTCGTAATAAAAATATATTTTTACTACCTTCTTACGGTAGGATACTTGGTTGTAACTTTATAAGCACTTTCTTTTCTCAGATTCTCTTGATAAAAATGACCCAAATGTAACAAGGAAACGAGTGTTTGCTGCCTGTTTGCAGCTTGTTCAGTTGCGATGGTTGGCTGAGGACAGCGACACTCTTGCCGTTTCGCTCTCCAGCCGCGCTGCTGTGCAGTTCTGGATCAGCATTGCAACACACAGTGACTGCCAGCAAAGTGTGTCGTTACTACTTGCCACGGCCCACTTTTTTTCTAACTGCCTGTATCAAATAATTATAATAATATTTATCTGTTGTCTGTATTAAATAAATATTTTCAAATGATTTCACTTTTACAGAATTTTGTTTAGCTTGTATTAAATAATTTTCAAATGACTTTACTTTTGTTTTTCTCATAACCCATTAAAATCCTTGCTTTATGTTTTTCACTTATGTCTCTACTTTTATATAATATATTGGTCTGGGTATGTTTTTATATATAGTAATATAGAGAGAGATTTTAAGAGTGTCCCGTATTTCTAATTTTCTAATCTGGCAACCCTATGTGGACAGACGAGACAAAGATGAACCTGCATCAGAGTGATAGAAAGAGCAAAGTATACAGACAAACAGGAGCTGCCCAGGATCCAAGTAGACCACCTCATCTGCTAAAGATAGTGGTGGGGTGTCATGGATTGGGCTTGTATGGCTGCCACAGGTCCGGGCACACTTCTCTTCAATGATATTGTAACTGCTGACCGCAGTGGCCCAATGAGTTCTGAGGCGTGTAGAAACATCTGATCTGCTCAAGTCCCAGTGCTTACAAACTCACTGGACGGCACTTCATCCATCAACAAGATCATGATAAAAAATATTGCTAAGGCAACACAGGATACTTAGTCAAAGCTAAAAAATGGAAAATTCTTGAATGGCCAAGCCAGTCGTCTGATTTATAACCAATGCAGCAGACCTTCCATATGCTGAGGAGAAAATTTAAGATGTCAAGCCCCCGAAACAAGCAGGAGCTGAAGATGGCCGGATTTGGAGGCTTGGCAGAGCATCACCAGAGAAGACCCTCAGCACCTGTTGATTCCTATGAATTGCAGTCTTAATGGAGTCACTGCATGACAAGAATATGCGACAAAGTCCTGAATATGAGGGCTTTAATAGACCTGCCACTGCTGTGTCCCAGACATTATGGGGCCCTGAAATGGGGGTCCGTGTACAGAAAGTGTTGTCATTTCTACATGCTGTGACCTAAACGTCTGCAAATCCCCTAAAAGTCTACATTGCGCACTTCAATCATTCCTGAATTGTTTGATTTGTAATTTTAATCTGTGAAGCAGAGGGGTAAATCAAGGAGAAATGTGTCTTTGGCCCAAACATTATGGAGGGCACCGTACTGTATGTTTCACTTGAAGATTGAAGGGCAGAAATTGCAACTTTATCCGTTTCAAATTAAATCCACAATGCAATAAAGTATGCAGAAAGTAAAGGGGTCTGAAAACTTTTTCAATCCACTAAACATCTGGAGTCACTTGCCTTTACACAGAAGGAGGAAACTGAAGTTAAGGAGAAAAAAAAGGGCAAATATTTCTGAGATTATACACGGCACGCAGCGTTTCAGAATTCCTAGAGATATAAAACATTAACAATTAAAAAACAATTTGAAACATGAGCACAGACGTATACAATGGACTCATAAAGTATTCAGACCCCTTCACGTTATTGTCTTGTAGATTTGATTTTAAACGGATACATTTGCCATTTCTGCCCATCAATCTGCACTCAATAACCCATAATGATAAAGTGAACACTCCTTTTCACAAAGGTTGGCAAATGTATTAAAAGCTAAAAACTGAAATCTTGCTATGGCACTCCAAGTTATGCTCAGGCGTATTCCCCAGATTGACTGGAGTCCACCTGTGGCAAACTGAACTGAAAGGCACACACTTGTGAATAGAGGGTCCCACAATTCACACTGCATATCAGGACAAAAACCAAACCATGAAGTCCAAGGAGCTGTCTGTAGACCTCCAGAGCCAAAGTGGAGATCAGGGGATCAGACCATTTCTAAAGCTTTGAATGTTCTCAGGCGCTTAGTGGCCTTGACAGTTATGAAATGGAAGACATTTGGAACCTACAGGACTCTTTCTGGAGTTGGCCATCCATCCAAACTGAGTAACTGGGCAATAAGGGCATTGGTCAGGGAATGGGACCAAAAACCCAATGGTTACTCTAACAGAGTTTCAGAAGTTCTCTGCTCTACACTCCATCAGACAGCCGTCTATGGTAATAATATTAAATAATAATTCTTTGCATGGCAGCATGGTGGTACAGTGGGTAGCACTGCTGCCTCGCACTTAGGAGACCCGGGTTCGCTTCCCGGGTCCTCCCTGCATGGAGTTTGCATGTTCTCCCCGTGTCTGCGTGGGTTTCCTCCCACAGTCCAGAGACATGCAGGTTAGGTGCATTGGCGATTCTAAATTGTGCTTGGTGTGTGTGTGTGCGCACCCTGCGGTGGGCTGGCACCCTGCCCAGGTTTTGTTTCCTGCCTTGCGCCCTGTGCTGGCTGGGATTGGCTCCAGCAGACCCCTGTGACCCTGTAGTTAGGATATAGCAGGTTGGATGAGGGATGAATGGATTCTTTGCATTTCTATAGCGTTTTTCTCACTACTCAAAGCGCTCAGCAATTGCAGGTTAAGGGCCTTGCTCAAGGGCCCAACAGAGCAGAGTCCCTTTTGGCATTTACAGGATTCGAACCAGCAACCTTCCAATTGCCAGTGCAGATCCTTAGCGCAGAGCTATAGTGGTTAACACCCGCCTGGGCATTTAAAGGTCTGAGAGTTTGCAGAAAAAAATTCTCTCAACTGATGAGACAAAAACTGAACTCATGGGGCAAAACTCCAAGTATCTTGGCTGCTGAAGACCAGGCAGTGCTCCTCAGCTGCCTTACACCAGCCCTATGGTGAAGCATGGTGGTGGCAGCTTCATGTTATGGGGGTGCTTCTCAGCAGCAGGGACACGGAGACTGGTCAGAATTGAAGTAAGGATGAATGCAGCCATATACAGAGAGTGGTCCTTGTAGAAAAGGACCAGAGTGCTTTTAACCTCAGACTGGGGTGACTCTTCACACTTGTCCTGAAGCATTCAATCAAGACAGCGCTGGAGTGGCTTTGGGACAAGTCTCACACTGTCTTTGAGTGGCCCAGCCACAGGCCAGACTTAAATCTGTGGAGAGACCTGAAGATGACAGTTTACAGACACTTGCCATCCATTCTAACGAAGCTTGAGAAGGAATGGGATAAATTGCCCACATTCAGGTGTGCAACACTTGTAAAGACTTACCAATGAAGACTCCAAGGTAGAATTACTCCCAAAAGGGGCTGCTACAAAGCACTGAATTAAGGGGTCCAGAATACATCCCATAACGGAGCCTGTCTTCCTAATCAGGTTGTTATTGTATGTTTTAGGTGGTATAATTTGTATAGATGTGATGTATTGCTGAGATGACAGGTTGCAAGTAGGCACAGAGTTTTTTTGACCTACATATAGGCCTGCAGGTTCTGAAGAGTGAATCGGAGCAAAGCTGTTCAAAGAAATTGGAAAGCCCCCGGCTAACTGAGATCCTGAACCGAGTAAGCGCGTTAGACAATGGATGGTTTGGGTGATTCATTACATTGATTGTGAAGCATGTTGTAACCGTGTTCTTCCTTTGTTCTTACATATAACTGTCTAACCACACTAAAGCATCAGTTCTTAAAACTGGTGTGAGCTCATTGTCAAAACCGGCCAGCACATTAAATCTATTATGAGAATATTCAGTGAGTGCTTGGAAAGACTTAAATGTGTGGTGCTGCAGTGCATTACCATTATTTGTTGCATACATATCTTATACAGAATGGTAAGGTGGCACAGTGATTAGCGCTGCTGCCTCACAGATCCTGGTTTCAGGTCTCATACATGATATTGTCAATTTGGAGTCTGAATGTTCTCTCGGTGACTTTGTGGGTTTACTTCTGGTTGTTGCAGCTTTCCTGTCACATTTCCAAAGACATATTAGTTGGTTTAATGAAAAGTTCCAAATTGTCCCTATGATGGCATTTGGGACCTGCAGCCTTGTACAGGGCTGATTCCTGCTTTGTGTGAGTTCTGCTGGGATGAACCTCAGCTACTACGATGGCTTGAGAATGATATATGTTCATTCAATCCACATTTTTCTTGAGTTTATTATAAAAGGATTTGATGAAAATGTCACTGTGAAAAAGAAAACTGCTCTTGCTTGCAGGTGTCATCTTATATGATGTGGCACTTTTCACAAGATTTCCAAGAACCAAAAACTACCTGAAAAAATGAATAAAATATCGAGTAATTTTATAAGTCAGCCATAATAAACAAGCATTTGGTTTGGCACAAAATATAATGGATGCACAAAGCAAGACATCCAGACGGCACCTCAGACGCCAGAAGGAAGTGCATCTGGGGCCTCAACTCACCGCCTCATAGTGAGTTATGATTTCTGTCTGTAGGCACCACAAACAGGGGGCGCGACTGGAGCTGAAATTAAAAAAAATAAAATAAAAAGCACTCAACCATGAAGCGGAACCCAATATTTGTTTTTATGTTGGTGCTTTGGCAGCTTTGCATCTCCTTTAGTAATACTGTACCTCTTCTAGTAATTCTCACGGAGACGCGTGTTGCGAGTCGAGCCCCCAAGTTGTTCTACTTTACAGTATCATTATTTCACCACACTAGCAGTTTTCTCCACTTCTTTTGGCAAACACCTTATAAAAATTATAAACAAAACGAAAAATCTGATCTCATCTGTCCCTTGCTATTTGATGATCACGAGCGGAATCCTGGCGGGATCCTAATAGATCGTAGAAGCAAGACAATAATTTCCGCTTTATGTACAAAAGGGGCGTCGTATCTGCTGCTGAAGGCGCGTGCGTTCCAGAGGGTAACCTACAGTAGAGACCGCCCGGCTCGTCAAACTATAACGATAATGAGTGGGTAAACCCGAGAGGGACAAGCCCCATCCAACGCCTCCACCCAGTCGTTGAACTCTGATGATAATGAGGTGGCGTTGTTATCTTCAAGCAGCCTGATATGAAAGTAAAAGTGCGCACGCGCCGTACACCAAGGGGCGCATGCGCTGTTTATCCACAAAAGGGCACCATTTCTGTTATTGAAGGATCGCGCGCTCCGGACACCGATGAGGAACACAAGGTTATCAAATTCTTATTATAACGACCAGACGCTCTGGGACTTGTCATTGACCCGCATGTTTTATTAATTCTAATTTAATTCACTATATTTATATCGCTCCTGGGTGGGGTTTGGGGAGGGCGCAGGCTGCTTGAATGGGGTAGTGGGGGGTTTCGTTCGAGTCCATATATGAAAATGTCCTTTCAACAACTTTGTTATTGTCTTCTATTTTTTGAAATCAAATAAAAAAAAAATCACAAAAAAATCACTAGGCTACAGACGACAGGGGTGATGTCCCTTATCCCCACCTAGGGCTTCAAATGGGCTTGACCGCACAAGTGGACATCAGTGCAAATTAAGGGCAAGAAGCCAGAAAACACCGCTTTACTCTAAGAATTGTGGGAATCTGAAAGAAACTACTGAGGTATGGAGTTGAAGCAGAAACCCTGATAACTTTTAAGAAGTGTCTGGATGAAATATTTCAACACCTTAGCTATTAGCTAAACAGACGGACTTGATGAACTGAATATTCTGTTCTCGCTTGTCAAACCTTCTTCCTGTGTGGTTCCTCTTTGTTCATTAGGCTCATAAATTAAACTCAGATTTGTTTTTTGTTGCTCTTTGTTTAGGTTTTCATTGTTAAACTGCAGCTAAGGTATTCTTGTCTCTTTGTTCCTCATTCCTGACTTTTTTGTTTTTGTTTTGCTCATTGGATTTGTTGTTAATCCTTCCACCAAGAAGCACTAAAAAGGTGGTCCAAACCTCAGACCAGACCAGAACCTCACCAGAGTTGGCCTCACCACTGGCAGCCAAGCCCCAGAATCAACAGGCTGGATTCAGATCAGCCCAGGTTCCAAAAATGGGGCAAAGACTTTTAGCAAGCAAATATCAAAAAAAGAGTACGAGTGAAACTGTTAAAAAAAAAAATCTTTAACCCAAAAACGACACAAACGTGGTTGAATCATTTATTGGAAAGATTTCAAAGGATTTAAAAAAAAAAAAACAAAGGTAGAAGCAACAAAAAATCTGAAATGAAATAAAATAGATTTGCCAAAGCATTAGTATTGTGAATCGCCGTCTGTTGGAATGACGAATGCAACACATGTCTCGCTTATATGCCATTTGGAATCTGTTGGAATGACAAATGCCTTTTATTATTACAAATGTTTGTGATGTGCCATCTGTTTCAATATCAGAGACATGGCCACAGATACACAGACACTTATCCTTTTATTAAGATGGAAGGGATGGGGTTTCCTGAATGCACTGTAAAAATATTACAACCTTCCTCAAAAACACACAAATTACAAAAAAGAAGACAAAACCTCTGACTTGGCTGAAAACAACAGAGCAGTCGCTGTGAGAAATTATGCAGGTGTAGTGCTGGAGGCATTTAGCAGCCCCACTGATGTTTCCTCACCCACTTCTGATGAATGATTCATTAATTAAAAGTCCACAATGCTGGTTTGTCAGAGAGAGAGGATGTGCAGCATTGTTCATCATGGCCGTCACATTTGTCTTCCTTCTCTCCCCCATAACTGAGTCTGAATGCGCTTGTTGACTCGGTGGGCCTCTCTTGAAGTGATGTCACCTCCCCAGCACACCACAGAGCTGTAGAGCATGGCATGGATGTCACTGCCCATGTGAAGGAGGGCAGCCTCTTAAGACTCTCTTGTGAAGTTTGCATGTTCTCACTGCACTTCTGTGGGTTTTCTCCGACTCACTTTTTCAGTTCACATAAACGCCTGTCAGGTTGTTCGGTGATTCTGAGTTGTCCTCGCCTGGGTGGACCCTGTGGCGGACTGGCACTCTATCCAGGGTTGGTTTTTGCCTTAGGATTTGACAATGGTATAATTTAATAAAGTTACTGAGAATATTGTGATATGTTAAGAGGTGCGCTGAAATGGCCGAAGATCAAGAGAGCATTAGTAAATCTGCTGACCGGGGTGTCGTTCAGAATGGACACTCAGAGCAATTCCCATTGTGCAATACTGAGTACGGCTCGTTCGTCTGAGAGCCTTCTGAAAGGTGCAGAGTGCCAGATGAGAGTTTTTTAAAGCGGATACTGAGTCATCTTTCCATCAATAGCCACCACTCCTCTTCCTCAACCTAGAAGTCCATATTCATAAGCAAACAAGTTAGGTTTATTTTAACACCACATACCTTGGCACAGTCGCTTTCCAAGTTTTACGCAGGAAATTATGAAACAAAACAGCGAGACAGACAAACCTTGTGCTATTCTTATAACACCCACGTTTGATGGCATATTGAGAGATGCGTTAAAGGTGTGACAGGGAAGAGGGGCTCAACAGACTAGCTCTCCTTACTTCAAAATGTTGGCAGCAGCGTCGGCATGGATAATAATGGAAGTGCTTGTCAGCGGTCCAGACACTGCAAGGCTGGAAAGAAAAAACAGAAGTGTAAACCCAGCAGGGCACACCCAAGCGGCATGTCTGACCAGCACTCTGTCAGCCTGAATGGGACGCCTGGCATGAATGAGCTCTGATGGTGTCAATGGGGCAATCAGTTAGCCTTCATTGATTTATGTATTTATTTGGTGGATGCCTTTATCCATAGCAACATACAAAATTTGAGTTACGTTTGCTTACATTTGTTGTGCTCCTCCAATTGCAGCACAGGCAGGTGAAGTGACCCCCTTATGGCCACACAGTGCCAGTAGCAGCATTTGAACCCCCATCCTCAGGTCCTGTAGGCCAAAGTCATAACATCCAGGGCACAGAGCCTTGGTAGAGGTCATGACATGGAGGACACCCTGGTCGCTCGTGTTGTGCACTTTGCGCTGTCACCCTGTCTCTTAGGTTTTCTTCCCAGATACCAAAGATGCTGCAAGCGTTCAAATGATTCAATTAGCTGAGTGAGGGGGCCAAGAGAATGGCATTTAGCTTACCACAACTCTGGTTTAGATTAAGCAAATCTGAAAATGGCTCACGTAGCAGATATAATCTATTTATAATTTATACAGTAAGTAATTTGATATTAAAGTACAATTAAAAACATTCATAAAATGGGGCATTTCTTTGAACATTATAGAAAAACTTTTGACGAGAACAGCCCACCAAAGCTCGCCAGTCCTATCCACCTAATTCTTCTCAAAAAACATCGAGTCGAATGTTGAAAGTCGCTAACGTCTTACTGTCTACCACTCTACTTGGTAGCTTATTCTAAATGTCTGTGGTTCTCTGTGTAAAGAAAAACTTCCTAATGTTTGGGCGAAATTCACCCTTAACAAGTTTCCAGCTGTGTCCCCGTGTTCTTCATGAACTCATTTTATGATAACAGTCTTGACCCACTGGACTAATTCCCTTCATAATTTTAAACACTTCAGTCATGTCTCCTCTTAATCTTCTTTTGTTTAAACTGTAAAGGCTCAGCTCTTTTAATTTTTTTTCATAACTCATCCCCTGTAGCCCTGGAGTCAGCCCAGTCGCTCTTCTCTGAACATTTTCTAGCTCTGCTATGTCCTTTTTGTAGCCTGGAGACCAAAACTGCACACAGGACTCCAGATGAGGCCTCACCAGTGTGTTATAAAGCTTGGCGCTATATAATCTGACATTCTGTTAGCCTTCTTAATGGCTTCTGAACACTGTCGGGAAGTTGATAGCGTAGAGTCCACTACGACTCCTAAATCCTTCTCATAAGGTGGACTCTCGAATTTCAACCGCCCATTGTGTATTCAAACCTAACATTTGTACTTCCTGCCTGTAACACTTTACGTTTACTGACATTAAATTTCATCTGCAACAAATCTGCCCAATTCTATATGCTATCCAAGCCTTTCTGTAACGATTGAACGGATTTGAGATTATCTGCCAATCCACCTCTTGTGGTATCATCTGCAAATGTAACCAGCTTGTTACTTATATTCCTATCTAAATCATTTATTTATATTAAAAATAGCAGCGGCCCTAGCACTGACCCCTGTGGAACACCACTCTTAACATCGGCCAGTTCTGATGAGGTTCCTCGCACCATCACCCTCTGCTTCCTGTGTCTGAGCCAATTCTGCACCCATCTAAAAACATCACCCTGAACTCCCACTTCTTTTAAGTTGATGTCCAACCTCTCATGTGGCACCTTATCAAATGCTTTCTGAAAGTCCAGATAAATAATATCATCTGCTCCACTTTTATCGTATCCTTTTGTTGCTTCCTCATACAATTCCAGCATGTTAGTAAAACACGACCTCCCTCTTCTGATCCTATGCTGGCTGTTTGCCATGTCCTATTTAATCTTTCCCTTAGTAATTCATTCCATTAGTTTACCTTAAAACATCTTGTATCACTCCTGTCCCAAAGGTATCACGTCCTAGTGAGCTGAATGACTTCCGGCCTGTTGCTCTGACGTCACATCTGATGAAGACCATGGAGCGGCTGCTGCTTCACCACCTGAGGCCACAGGTCTGCCACGCCCTCGAGCCTCTGCAGTTCGCATACCAGGAGAAGGTGGGAGCGGAGGATGCCATCATCTATATGCTACACCAATCCCTCTCCCACTTGGACAGAGGCAGTGGTGCTGTAAGAATTATGTTTTTGGACTTCTCCAGCGGCTTCAACACCATCCAACATCTGCTCCTTAGGGACAAGCTGACAGAGATGGGAGTAGACTCACACCTGGTGGCATGGATCATGGACTATCTTACAGACAGACCTCAATATGTGCGCCTTGGGAACTGCAGGTCTGACATTGCGGTCAGCAAAGCAGGAGCGCTGCAGGGGACTGTACTTTCTCCGGTCCTGTTCAATCTATATACATCAGACTTCCAATACGACTCAGAGTCCTGCCACGTGCAAAAGTTCGCTGATGACACTGCTATTATGGGCTGCATCAGGAGTGGGCAGGAGGAGGAGTACAGGAAGTTAATCAAAGACTTTGTAAAATGGTGCGACTCAAACCACTTACATCTTAACACCAACAAGACCAAGGAGCTGGTGGTGGATTTTAGGAGGCCCAGGCCCCTCATGGACCCTGTGATCATCAGAGGTGACTGTGTGCAGAGGGTGCAGACCTTTAAATATCTGGGAGTGCAGCTGGATGACAAATTGGACTGGACTGCCAATACTGATGCTCTGTGTAAGAAAGGTCAGAGCAGACTATACTTTCTGAGAAGGTTGGCATCCTTCAACATCTGCAGTAAGATGCTGCAGATGTTCTACCAGACAGTTGTTGCAAGTGCCCTCTTCTACGCGGTGGTGTGCTGGGGTGGCAGCATAAAGATGAAAGACGCCTCACGCCTGGACAAACTTGTTAAGAAGGCAGGCTCTATTGTAGGAGTAAAGTTGGACAGTTTAACATCTGTGGCAGAGAGACGGGCACTAAGCAAACTCCTGTCAATCATGAAGAATCCACTGCATCCACTGAACAGGATCATCTCCAGACAGAGGAGTAGCTTCAGTGACAGACTTTTATCACCGTCCTGTTCCACTGACAGACTGAGGAGATTGTTCCTCCCCCACACTATGCGACTCTTCAATTCCACCCGGGGGAGTAAATACTAACATTAATTTTATTTTTATTTTTTTTCATTTTTTTCATTTTTATTACTATTTAATTTAATATTGTTTCTTTGTATCAGTATACTGCTGCTGGATTATGTGAATTTCCCCTTGGGATTAATAAAGTATCTATCTATCTATCTATCTATCATGTAGTGCCTTTCATATCTATCTATCTATCTATCTATCTATCTATCTATCTATCTATCTATCTATCTATCTATCTATCTATCTATCTGTGATGCATGTTGAGCTTACTGGCCTATAGTCAATCACCCTTTTTATATAATGGGACAATATTTGCTATTTTTCAGTCGTTCAGAAACTCCCCAGTTTGCAGTGACTTCCTAAAAAGATGAGTCAAGCACTTATATCTGTATTCACTAACCTCCAGAAGAACTTGAGGGTAAATATTATCTGCTCCTGGTGATTTGTTAGGTTTCAGCCTATTTAATCTGAGCAGCACTTCTCCCTCTACAATTCCCAAATCACTCGGTGCCTCCTTAGTAGTCCCGCTTACCTTTGGGAGGTTATCGACTTCCTCACGTGTGAAGACTTCAGAGAAGTGTGAGTTTAGAGCATCCGCTGTTTCATCTATCCATCCATTATCCAACCCGCTATATCCTAACTACAGGATCACGGGGGTCTGCTGGAGCCAATCCCAGCTAACACAGGGCGCAAGGCAGGAAACAAACCCTGGGCAGGGCGCCAGCCCTCCGCAACCGCTATTTCATGGTGTGTATTTTTAAATTTTCCCTTAGTGTTCCTGGTGCACTTCAGATCCTCCTTGAATGTTCTTTTACTACAAAAATACCAAAGAGATTTACACAACTGTGGAATGCTCATAACCTATAAAAATGAAACTGTCACACTGAGATATCCATCATAAATCTGCTATTCTTACTAGGCTATTAATAATAAATTAGAAATAATATGCATTTTGAAATATAATAGCCATGTGATGGACTTTTATATCACGTTAAATTGGCATTCTGTTTGGTAATATTCAGTTATAAGCCGCTTATGGTGAATGACTAAACTAAAGTGTTTAAAATGTTTCTTTGTTGATCTTTAGGTGGCACTTTTGTAATGACGTATTTGAGCCACACGGGGGCGACGTAGTAACGAATATCAGGTAACCAGAAGACAAGCAGGGCGACGGGAAGGTCGGGAGCGAATAAAACGTCAACCCTCCACTTTTAAAGGCGCTTTTGCAGTTCAGGTTCGCGGGGTCAGGCGCAATTTTGATAAATTTTAAAATAAATACAGAATTTGAACTTTTAACATACTGTGTTTATTGATCTAATTGCTATATAAGTAGTGGTGAAGTGGTTAGTGCCTACGTAAAGATATGCCGTGTTAAACTAACTGTTAAAGTCAGTATGGTGGCCTAACCTTTACAATGAAGACAAAACAACAGCCTAAGAAACTCCGTAAAAAGGTGATTGTAAAGTCAGAGGATGGGGACAAGAAAATATATCAAGTCAGGTCGGGGAACATGCACTGGTACAGCACCTTACCACACCAACCACAAAACAGCCGTGGATTCTGGTTGGCAAACCCCCCCTCCACACACACACACACCCCACCAAGCAGACATGCGGTCCAGTCCCAACCCATGGAAATGAACCTCTATTTTCCACAGCCCGGTGTTACGTGGGGGTCGCCTTGGCCTGGTCCAGCCACTCAGGTTCTCAACAATGAATGTCCTACAACCCAGATCACCCTTAGTGAATCGCACCACATGTCCGTAGTGCCGTAATTGACGATCCCTCACAATGCAGGTAAGGTGCTTCATTTGGGACTCAGTAAGCAACCACTCATTCAACACAAAGTCAAATCAAGGATTCTCCAAAGAGACACAGTACCAAAGGAGTCCAGTCTTCATCTGAGGTCACTGGATAGCGTCCATATAGCAAGACAGGAAGCACCAGGACTCTAAAGACTTGGACCTTCGCCCTCTTGCATCGATATCAGGAGTAACACACACCCCTTTCCAGTGACCTCATGGCCCCCCGCATGCTCTTCCAATCCATCTACTGACTTCATAGGAAGACATGAATGTCACTGCCAAGGTAAGTAAACCACTCGATGAGGTTGACATTCTCTCCGCAGACAGACACACTGCTGTTGTCTGTGCCCAAGAGGTCATTAAAGCCCTGATTTTGGTTTTTATCAGGACCCTCTCAAGCCCAGACACTCAGACTCCTCACTAAGTCTCTCGAGCTCCCCGATCAGAGCCTCCATTGACTCCGCGAAGATCACCGCATCGGCAGCAAAGTCCAGATCAGTGAATCTTTCTTCACCAACAGCTACAGGACCCCACTGAATATCCAGTTAAATTAATCATGAAGAAATGAAAAGATCTTGCCACAGCTTTAAATCTGGTGGCTCTGAGGTAGGGATCTGCACTGGTAATCAGAAGGTTGCCAGTTCAAATTCCGTAAATGCCAAAAGTGACTCCACTTCGTTGGGCCCATGAGCGAGGCTCTTAACCTGCAATTGGTCTGTCCTGGGTAAGACGTTAATCTGCATTCAGCCTTGCAAGTAGGCTCTGCAACCTGAAGGGAAGAACTTAGGGGTTGGTGGCAGAATTGGCACTCCAGCTACCATAAAAAAAACCTCACTCTGGCTCCATTCCATCTGAAGTAGTGTGGTGCTGAGGTGTCAACCGCTACATGGCTGCACTCGGGTCCTAATCTGGGATCCTGAGTTGGTTTACCATGTAGTGGGTGCAGCAATGTCCCAAGATCTTGAGTTGCTTTATCATTTGGCATCAGTGAACCCTCCTAACCTCTCCTCTCTTAAATCTGCTGAGAGCTGACTGTCCACCAAAACTGAGTCACTGCACAAAAAGAAGACAAGTGAGAGAGACCACCAAGAGACCTCTAAGAACTCTGAAGGAGTTACAAGATACATTGGCTCAGACTGGAGAGACTTTGTCCTGGTGCTTCACCAGCCACAGCTTTATTGGAAAGTGGCAAAGAGAAAAACATCACCCAACATCTTGGCCAAAGGCAACTCTGAAGTCAGCTGGAAGGAGGTTTTATGGTCTGATGAGACCAAACTTGACCTTTTTGACCATCAGACTAAAAGCCATGTTACAATGAGCATCATTATGCACACATGGAGGTGGCAGCATCGGGCTGTGGAGATGCTGGTCTACAGCAGGCACTCGAAGGCTTCTGAGGACAAGATGAATGCTGCAAAAAATGGGGGAAATCCTGGAGGAAAACCTCATACTGTCTGAAAGAAGCCTGAGCCGTGGGTGAAGATTTGAATTCCAGCAAGACAACAACCTCAAGCATTTCAAAGTAAATCTACAAAGAAAATGGGCTTCATAACATCAATAGGAATGTCCTGGAGTGTCTGAGTCAGAGTTCAGATCTCAGTCTGTTTGCGTCTGGACTTGAAAAGAGAAGTTCACTTGCTGTCAACATGACACCTGCCTGAGCTTGAGAAGATTCACAAAGTGGAAGGAGACCTGTGCACACTTATTGAAGGCTGTCATGGCTGCCAGAGGTGTTATTTTTCAGCCTGGGTTCCTCCCCTGGCTGGAGTTCAAATCCATGTTTTATGTCTCTTTGCTTTATTTTATTTCTCTGTGTTATGTTCCATGTGTTTTGAGGGTGGTCCCCCCCAGGGCCACCAGTCAATCACTGCCAGTATCTGCCTTCTGCCTTATAAAACCGGAGGGTCTCACAAATTACCTGTTGTTATGGGAGTTGGTGAGTGACTGTCATCATTTTTCTGTGCTTGTGGTTTGACAATCTTCTCTAGTTTTTTTGCCCCCTCTTCGGATTACTGTATTGCATTTTTGTTCACCTTGGATTGCCTTGCTGGTAACTCATTTATGTTTTTTGTGCTCTCTGGAGCTTCACTGTGTAAAGGAGCATTTTTCTGAAGAATACAACTCCTATTATACAATATAAAGATTCTGTGTTTCTATTGCAAGACAGAGTTTTGAGGGCAACACTCCCCTCTAGTGGACATTTTTGGAAGTTGCTGAGACTCTTGTGCTTTGGAAGTTTCAATTCACCAGGGACTGTGGGAGACCCTCCGGCTTTATAGGGTGGAGGGCAGCTCCCTCCTCCTTTTGGGGGGCCACATAGAACATATTACAGGCAAATAACTCTGGTTTACAAAAATATGTTTTGTTTGCTACTGTGAATTTCAGATTAGCTCTTTCTTAAAGTTTTTACACTGATTTAGTATATGAAAACGGCACGTCAGGTTTTTGAGATACGCATCGTCGACGTTTTGACACTTTTGAATATCGGTGTAATATATCAGCGCAATATCTGGAGTTTGGACTATGTCCCACCAAAATTGTTTTGATGTGTTTATTTTGAAAATAAACCAGAAGACGATACCAAAGACACGTTAAAATATGTTAATGTCAATTCATCTCAATATAAAAGCGAGGTCAGCGTGCTCAAAAATGTTTGAGGCCCTCGCTTTTGCGCTTGTACTTCACATCCGTCTCTCTTTGCAAGAACCAACAGTAGTCACCCATCATGCTCGGAGTGAATTCTCCCAGATAACGGTTTTCCATCACCTTTATATCTTGACGAAATCTCTTCCCATGCTCATCGCTGACAGTTTTGGTGGAAAAACCTCGAGATAAGAATGTAAAAAATGCATCTTCAGTGACCTTCTGGCTCCCATAAGCTGATATGATTTCAGCAGGTTCTCCACAAGCTCAGCATAATTCTCTGCACTGTGACTGCCAAGAAAATCCTGGACAACCCGCA
The DNA here is from genome assembly GCF_016835505.1 of Polypterus senegalus. Classification (NCBI taxonomy): domain Eukaryota; kingdom Metazoa; phylum Chordata; class Cladistia; order Polypteriformes; family Polypteridae; genus Polypterus; species Polypterus senegalus. The sequence goes on along the minus strand of NC_053163.1, from coordinate 133,690,793 downwards.
CGAATGCTTCCCATGCTGCTGATTCAGTTGGCTTCAGTTTCCTTTTGACCTCCTCGGCAAGCATCAGTTCACGGATTTCATTACTAACAAAAACACCTTCCTTAATTTTGTCTTCACTTTTCTCGAGACCAAACTTATTTCTTTAATGTTTAAACGCATCGCCGAATCAGTGGCGTAGCTCGAGTTCGTGCCGCTCTGGATGGGGCGATGCTTCAATTTGCCGCCATCCACCATATCTGAATATGTTACAGTGATCTATTTAAATAGAAAATGAAAATGACGTTTAGAGAAAAAAAATTGAAGTAAATTTTGCATAGATTTATTTATTTATAGAGAAACAGCAATAATTGTTGGCATATAATTACTTATAAGCATCAACTAGACAAGAATGTGGTATAGATAATAATAAGATTAAAATAGATTATAAATATAATAAATGATAAGCCGTGTTCTAATTATTAGTTTAATATAATTATGTTGCGAAAACCAGAACCAGTGTAGTGTATAAGTGATAGGTGGGGATGTTTTCTGCGCAGAGCAAGAACGCATTCGGATTGATAACGAAACGAAATGATAAATTGTACATTAGTTGCTTTTCTTCCTAGAAATTATTATCGGTGTAATGTTTATGTTTATTTTTGTTATTGCCTCATACATTTCAACAGCTGTGTCTGACGCCATCACAGAATAGAGAGAGGTTAGGAGCACGTGCTGATACAGCGCATCGCCGTACCCACTAGATGACCAATCAAATCAGGATCCCCAGACTGGGACCCGAGTGCAGCCATGCGATGGGTGACACCTCAGCACCACACTAGTTCAGATGGAATGGAACAGCATGAGGTTTTCTATGGTGGCCGGAGTGCCAATTCTGCCACCAGCCCCCAGGTTTTTCCCTGCAGGTTGGAGAGCCCACTTGAAGGGCTGGACAGTCTGAAATTTATTTTGGAAGTATTAGTTGGTAAAAATCAGAATTTTACTTTTTTCATTCATGAGTGATATTTTTGAGAACCCTGCTGCTTACACACGAATTGTACTGAGCCTTTTGGCCAATAATGCCGCCCCCAAAAGTGTGCCGCCTGGACGGACCTCCCCCTCCGCCCGCCCCTAGTTACGCCACTGCGCGGTTTCCGTCCATCGCCTTGACAACATTTTCAAAGAAATGGTGAATCTAACGAACGAAATGTCCTGAAACGTAATGTCATGTTAAGCCACGCAACGGGTGACACCTCAGCACCACACTAATTCAGATGGAGTGGAACTAGTGTGAGGTTTTAATGTTAAGGAAACAGTAAAAGCGATTTCCTACTGCAGCGTCATGTCTGAGTTGTGTTATTATGCTTTAGAGTTGGGGTGTCAAACTCCAGTCCTGGAGGGCCGCAGTGGCTGCAGGTTTTCATTCTAACCATCTTCTTAATTAGTGACCAGTTTTTGCTGCTAATTACTTCTTTTAATTAACTTTAGTTGTTTCTTTTTCCTGCGGTGGGCTGGCGCCCTGCCCGGGGTTTGTTTCCTGCCTTGCGCCCCATGTTGGCTGGGATTGGCTCCAGCAGCCGCCCGTGACCCTGTAATTCGGATATAGCGGGTTGGATGATGGATGTTTTTTTTTCTTTAATTAGCAGCCAAACAATAATGAGACACAAAACAAGCCGCCATATCACACAATATCTGCAAATAAAGGTGAAGGTCTCAGTAAGGCTGATCTCTCAGGTCACCATAACACTTTGACGATGTTCTTATGAAAAACAGAAAATCAACAGTTTTGGAAATGTCAGCTGTGGCAGAATGAGAGCAACAAAAAGCCATGGAATTAAATAACAAGTTTAATGAACATCAAGAATTGGTTTCTCATCTAGAAATTGGTTGTTTGAAGCCCCAGTTTAGCTGGTCATCTGTTGACTCGTTTCACGTCTCATTTCTGTTTGGCTGCATTTTAATGAGGAAACGAATCAATTCAGGGGACTGAATCCTTCTAACAGGGCTATTAAAATGTGAATTAGCAGTGAAAACAGGCCACTGATTAGGAAAAGGGTTAGCATGAAAACCTGTAGTCGCTGCGGCCCTCCAGGCCTGGAGTTCGACACCCGTGCTTTAGAGCCATATAAGACTTGGTAATTAGTAACAAATATTTTTTCCACTAATTAAAAATGAATACTTTTGAAATAAAATGAAAAATGACAAGGTAAGCAACTCACATCTATTAATAATGTGGTGCAAATTCGTTTATCTCAATGGCACCCCTAGTGGAATTACCGGTATTTATCAAAATGGCCTTCACTGTGCAGTCCCCCTAGTTGTCCAAGACCTGGAACATCATAACTAAAAACCGGGGCGTGTTGAACGGAAACGGTTTTCAGATTTGAAGTCAGCAAGTAGAATCTGTTAAAGTAAAGTACAGGTGAAAGACTCCCAGTAGAAAAGTGTTTGTTGACCAGTGAATTACCAAAAGTAACATTAATATAAATAAATGGCACAGCAAAGAAAAGAAAAGACATTGAACAGGGATTTGCACCCCAGCCAGAGGAGGACGCCTTCCTGAAATTTAATAAAAGGTGCATCAACTAAATGCTGGCTTGAAGGAGGTGAACACTTATTATTTTTGTATTTTATGTTTGTAATTAATTTAGATTAATTTGCAGAGATCTGTTTTTTACTTTAACAATAAGGAATCTTTATCTATTAATGAGTGTCAAAAACTCTAAATTCAATCCACTGTGGTTTAATGTTGTATAAAAATAAAATGTGAAAACTTCCAAAGGGGCTGAATATTTTTATAGGCACTTTATGTATTGTAAAGGAAGGCAGGGATGGCCTGGCTTTTTAACTGGGCCAATGGACCCTTGAAGTGGACGAACATCCTGAACTGGCATAAATGGCGTTCCCTTTCCCAGATGGACTTTGAAATAGAAAGACAAGAGAAGCCTGTAGAGCGGAGTGGTGGCTCTCCGGCTAAAGGAGCTGGGCTGGTAAGTCAAAGGTTGTCAGTTTGAATCCCGGCAGGGACAGAAGGATTGCTACTCTGCTGGGCCCTTCACCTACAATTCTACAAATAGCTGACCCAGCACTCTGATCCCAAAAAAATACAAGAAATTGGGGGGTATATGGGGAATAAAGGATTAAAAATAACTAAAAAAAAAAAAACAAAATCAGGGTTGCATATTCCTCCAGTCCGCTAGGTGGCAGCATCCCTTGACTGGATCATCTATACACATACCAGCAGGGAGAACTGGGAATTGTAGTTTCATAGCGCAGCCCTTCTGGGTGCTGTGGATGCCCCCATGGGTGTCCCTTTCCTGACAGGGTTCTTCCTGACCCAGAAGTGCTTCCTTGGTGTAATGTTGTGACACTGGAAGTACTCCTAGATCTGGCATAAAAGGTGTCACCTCGCCTCACTCAAGGAGACAGAGTTAGGATAGGAGGAGGAGGAGGAGAAAGTTTGTTTGAAGAGTTTTGGAAGAAAGAAGGACAGAAACGATTGGTGCATTGTGGGTGCTGCCTTCATCATAAAAACGTTACTTGAACCTGAGATTTGTGTCATGATCATTTTTGTCTGGGGATTGAAGGGTCTGAGGGTGAAGGACCCCCTACAGCCCACAATACAGTGCCTTATTATTCAGGCCCCTTCCGTTTTTTCACATTTCATTATGTTGCAGTCTTGTGCTACATTTCACCCTTTCCTCAGCACTTTGTTGAAGAACTTTTGGCAGCCATTTATTTGGCGGATTTTCCGCCATTGTTCTCTGCAGATCCTCTAAAGTTCTGTCATGTTGGATTGAAACTGTCACTGTGTTGCTATTTTCAGGTCTCTCCAGAGATGCTCTATCTGGGCAACTCAAGGACTTTCCCAGAGCTGTTCTTGAGCCACTCCTGTCTTTGCCCTTAGTGTCATTATCCTGTTGGAAAGTGAACCTTCAGCCCAGCCTAAGGTCCATGGCGCTCTGAAGCAGGTTTACATTAAGGATATCTCTGTACTTTGCTCCGTATAGCTCTCCAGACAAGACCATATGATCTCCCAGTGCTTCAGCTTCGGAATGGGATTGACCAGATGATGAGCGCCGCCTGGTTTCCTCCAGACAAGATGATTAGAATTGAGGCCAAACAGTTCAATCTTGGTTATATCAGACCAGAGAATTTGTTGCACATAAACGTCCTTTAGGTGCCCTTTTGCAAATTCCACACTTCCTTTCATGCGCCATCTGGCCACTCTGCCATGAAGCCCAGGATACTGGAGTGTTGATGAGATGGTCCTTCTTTTGGAAGTTTCTCCCATCTCCACATGGGTTCTCTGGATCTCAGCCAGAGTGACCATTGGATTCTTGGTCACCTGTCCTACTGAGGCCCTTCTCCCACAATTGCTCAGTTTGTCCAACTGGGTGTTTATGGGGGCCACTGAGCTCTTGGAACTTTAAATTCTGCAGGATTTTTTGTAGCCTTCCCCAGAGCTGTGCCCCCATATACAAACCACCTACCTAAAGATTATTGCAGACCACCTACACCCTTTCATGGCAATGGTATTCCCTGACCACTGTGGCCTCATTCAGCAAGACAACGCATCCTGCCACACCACAAAGATTGCTCAGGAATGGTTTGAGAAACATGTCAATGAGTTCAAGGTGTTGAACTGACCTCCAGATTCCCCAGATCTCAATATGAGCGATCATAGAAATAAATGTTGTTGTTGTAAAAACTGAAATCTCTTATTCATACAAGTATTTGGAATCTTTGCCATGGTGTTTCAGGTTGTTGTCAGATGCTGCTTGTTTGCTTTAATTCTCCTTGAGTTGTGTCTAGAGTACAACTGGAGTCCACCTGCGTCAGACTGAACTGATTGAGCATTGTTTACAAAGGCAAACGCCTGTGTAGAAAAGTTCCCCCAATTCACACTGCATGTCAGGACAAAAACCAAGACGTGAAATCCAATGAACTCTCTGTAGACCTCTGTGATCAAATTGTGGTAAAGCATCGATCAGAGCAAAGGGATAAAACCGTTTGTAAAGCTTTTTGTGTTTCTAGGAGCACAGTGGCCTCAATAACTGTGAAATGAAAGAAATTTAAAACCACCAGGACTCTACCTAGAGTTGGCATTTCAGCCTAACTGAGTAACTGAGAAGTGACCAACAATCATATAATCACTCTAACATAGCTCCAGAAGTCCTTATGCTGAGATGGGAGAACCAGTCAGAACTGATGAACATCTCAGCAGCCCTCCATTAGTTGGTTGGGAGGACTAGACAGAAGCCACCCTTATGTGAAAGGCATATATGACACCATGCTTGAGGTTTGCCATATAGCATTTAAAGGACTCTGAGATCACGACAATAACGTTTCTCTGGTTTGATGAGAAAACAAAACTAAACTCTTTAGACGGAGTCCTATTCTGGCCAACTCAGAGAATTAAACCTGTTTAGTCATGAGCAGAGGAGGCTGTGTGAGGATCTAATCAAGGTCTTCGTGATTCTGAAAGGTATTTTATAAAGTAGATCCAGCCGAATTCTTTTGACTAAATAGCAAATCACTTACACAAGGACATCAATGAAAATGAATGTCTGTCTTGCAAGTTGAAAACTTAAATGCTCATATCATGTTGTTTTATATCATGTTGTTACCGTTAGCTGTGTCTTCTTTCAAACAGCATTTTTCTTCCCCTAGGCATCAGCTTTTTAGCATACGTATAGATCCAGTAAGCTTCTATCTATCTATCTATCTATCTATCTATCTATCTATCTATCTATCTATCTATCTATCTATCTATCTATCTATCTATCTATCCATCTATCTATCTATCTATCTATCTATCTATCTATCTATCTATCTATCTATCTATCTAGTGCCTTTCAAATCTATCTATCTATCTGGGATGTGTTTGGAAAGAAAATTCAATCCATGGAGGCGCCACCTCACAACTTACAGGGCTTAAAGTATCTGCTGCAAATGTCTTGGTGACAGATACCCAGGACACCTTCAGGGGTTCATAATTTCATGGGTCAGAGCTGTTTTGGCAGCAGCAGTGGGACCAACACAATATTATGCAAGTGGTTTTAATGTTGTGGCTGATGGGTGAATGTATACTGTATATATATATGTGTGTGTGTGTATGTATCTGTGTGTTGTATTCATGTGTCATGACCCACTTTCACAGAAAAAGTTAAGTGAGTTCTAATAGTAATAAAGAAACCCTTAAAAGTATAAGACTGGACTGTTAATTTAGCATTGCCGACTGTTCTGTGTTACTCACGCTCTTTTTATCCCGAGACGTTTGTCTTACTGAGCATAGAAAACGTTCCCCAATGACCACCCACACACACCCTCATGCCCTCATTCTTGCGATTTCGGTAACCTTTACTTGAAGATCATGGAAAATCCTGAATGTATGACTTATGTCCACGAGCTCGGCTGACAGTATCAGGTGCCCCAATCACCACGACCCCTTGCCAGGAGATGCCACAAGGCAGGCCAAATAGGGTCATGTGCGATCCGCAGACGCAGTGCTATTAATACTCGACTGAATCTCCACCCTCCCGAACATATAAAAGGGCGGTCAACGCTCCTCAGCTTGGCACAAGACTTACCTCTCCAGCCAGATAAGGTAAATTCATAAGATGCAATGTAGGTAGTTGTGAAGTGTAAATATCCACGTATGGTCTGAAGCTGCCTTTGACAGTAACAAACAAACGAGACGAGGTGACAGTCAGCGCTGCGCGAGCCCCGCAGTGCGCAATGCGCGCGGTGTGTGTGTGTGTGTGCTTGTATGCGCGGGCGCGTGCGAGTGCCAGCGTGTGGAGATCAGTAAAGAAAACTGAAAGTGTTTGATGTTGATCAGCCCTGCTCTCTTTGATGTTATTAAAAGACACGTCTCTCATTTTGCCAAATCTAGGTTTCTGAGCTGCCAGGTGTACTTAAACGAAGGGGACCCGATTGTTGCATTATTATTGTTGTGCAGACCTCGGAAGTGAGTTGTCATCCAACCCGCACGTTTCTGATTGCCCTCTGAGGAAGCTGTCAATCCCAATCCCCCCCCCCCAAAGGGTACCCTTTTCTACATGGATGCAGTGATCTGACCTTAAAGGAATGTTTGAGTCCCCCGAAGATGTGACGAGTGGATCTTGTAGCCCCGTTTCTCAAGTTGGCACACCCGGGGTGGGGTGCGTCCGTTATGTGACTGTCTGGTACTCAGCACGTGATCGGTGTGCAGGATATAATTAGGAGTACGAAACTGTCAAAGGGTGGAAACGAGGTTTTGCTTGTATGGATTGTAAGATGTTTTTCCTTCTCCAGTTTTTTTGCGCACGTGTGGCACCAGAAGAGCCCAAACGTGTATCACTGAAAGCCAGACTGGGACAAAATAATAACAATAATAATAACAGTAATAACAGGACGACATGAGTGTAATACAGGCAGACATTAGGCAAATGACATGGGCAACCCTGTACAAATAAAAGAAAGGGGGGCATCATGGAACATAAAGGGAACATTTCAAAAAGCAAACAGAGAGACGATGATAAAAAACGATCAAACAAAAAAATATATATATTTTAATGGTGGCTACAGAAAAACAACAAATGCACTTCAAGTTGAAGCCACATTACTTTATTCAGTGTTTATCTAGTGTTTATCACAACAAGCACTGTCCCAAGGCACTTCACAAACGAAACCAAATTAAAAAAAATAAACAGTGAATAAGCAGACTTATTGCAGATATATATATATATTTAAAAAACTTGATACGGACAGTGGTAAGCAGCAGGCAGTAGGATTTCTTCCCATGCGTAGCGCTTTTTGGGTGCCCTCTATGTCTCTCTGCATAAACTGAGCTGCCCACCTGGAGGTGAGTTTGACTTCCCAAACAGGTTAACCCCTTGACCCCCATCCTGTACAAACTAATTCCCGTTAGCTCAGTACAGACTCAAGTGGAAAAGCAGCACCCCAAATAGTGCACGGGGGGATTTATTAAATATAAGCGGCTCCTTTTATAGCATGGAATATACTTGAATAGGCTGCGAAATAAGACCTCCTGATTGCGCTAATTTGGAGACGGCCGTGGCATCAGGCTCAGCAGATCTCGGCGCTCCTGACTGTGCGCAAGTGGCTTTCACACATGCAGTCTGAAATACGAGCCCCTAGCAGACCACCAACAGGACAGAGCTGTGCCATTCACGCCCGGGTCTGAGTCATATGTACGTGTCTACATGAGGGAAAAATCTGCAAGTGTCACTGTAGTAGCAGGAATGTCAGCAGATTCTACTTTTACATCCAGGAATTCCATTCCCTTCATTTATAACATGAAATTAATACACACCTGCAGATGAAGCTGGTCAGCACCGGCCATTCATTAAAGGCCTGATGATCGCTGGACTGCCATTTTACTTTGATATGTGAGCTTCAGCACTTTTCACTTTATTCGTTTATCACATACGGTAAATCTATCTATCTATCTATCTATCTATCTATCTATCTATCTATCTATCTATCTATCTATCTATCTATCTATCTATCTATCTATCTATCTATCTATCTATCTGTCTATCTATTCCTATAAAGATCTATAAAGCTCTATACTTCCAAGGCATCTTGATTGAGATTTTATACATATAAGTCTCATAAACTTTTTACATTTTTCTTATTTTCTTTAATTTTTTAACTGATTTCTCCATTTCAAGATGGTGGATAGGTAGTGCCTATACTGGCAGCACTGGACTCACTAAGACCAAGCCATGGATGGTACATCAGACCATCAGAGGGCCAAGCCATGCATAATCCACGCTCATTTAAACTAGAGTCATTTAGAGGGGCCAGTTAGCCTAACATGCTTATGAAAAACCCCACACGGGGAGAACAGACAAACTCTGCAACTCAAAAATAACAGCATTTTCATAATTATTGACCTTGAAATGATCTAAAATGATAACCCAGATGCTTATGTTTGAAATTTTCATTTTTAACTTACTGGGAGTGGCTTTGAGAGGGCTAGGACCACTGGTCTTCTTCTTCTTCTTCTTTTGCCTGCTCCTGTTAGGGTTTGCCACAGCGGATCATCTTCTTCCATATCTTTCTGTCTTCTCCATCTTGTTCTGTTACACCCATCATCTGCATGTCCTTTCTCACCACATCCATAAACCTTTGCTTAGGCCTTCTTCTTTTCCTCTTCTCTGACAGCTCTATCCTTAGCATCCTTTTCCCAATATACTCAGCATCTCTCCTCTGCACATGTCCAAACCAGCGCAATCTCACCTCTCTGACTTTGTCTCCCAACTGTCCAACTTGAGCTGACCCTCTAATGTCCTCATTTCTAATCCTGTCCATCCTCGTCACACCCAGCACTAATCTTAGCATCTTGAACTCTGCTACCTCCAGCTCTGTCTCCTGCTTTCTGGTCAGTGCCACCGTCTCCAACCCATATAACACAGCTGGTCTCACTACCATCCTGTAGACCTTCTCTTTCACTCTTGTTGATACCCGTCGGTCACAAATCACTCCTGACACTCTTCTCCACCCATTCCACCCTGTCTGCACTCTCTTTTTCACCTCTCTTCCACAATCCTCATTACTCTGTACTGTTGATCCCAAGTATTTAAACTCATCCACCTTCGCCAACTCTACTCCCTTCATCCTCACCATTCCACTGACCTCCTTCTCATTCACACACATGTATTCTGTCTTGTTCCTACTGACAGGGCTAGGAAAACTGGTACAGAATCGAATATCGAAAATATCATATTCATGATCAGAAACCTCGAAATAACATAAAAGAACATTTCACATGCCAGTATTACTGATCCTCATCTTTCTTTAAGTCTTGACCCCTCATATCCCATTAGGGGATGAACCCCTGGGGGTCAGTTGATGGGTAATGTACAGTTTCACCTAACAGTTAATTCTTTATCATAAGGATGTCATTTCCTGCACAAAAACGGTCCAAAAATGGCATAAGTGAGGTCTAGAGAGCCAAAAACAGGTGTGTGTGTATGTTGGGTGCAATAAACTTAAAGTCTTGCATATCCAGACATCAAACAGTATGTCACATGTGGGGATTTTCTCGTACACTCAGGAGACAATGGAGAGAGAAAACACTGAAGTAATTTTGAAGCATTTCTATGTACAGCACTTCTTATGAACACAAAAAGACAGTGAAATTAATTCATGGCTTACACTTTGTGATGTCAGGGGAATATAAGCATCCACAGCTTCACCCCCACTGCCCTCAGCTTCCCTTCATCAAAGTCTGCAGCTTTACCAAATGTTCACATTGATGGAAAAACAAGAGGCTTGAAACCACACCCCTATTCAATTGTGAAAGTGTCCCCGCCCACCACATGCCTGCCTCTTTCTTCAACTCGAGTTAAGGCCACGTCTCATTGGATGAGTTTTCCAGCGATTTTCAGTCGTAGCTTTTATTTGCATAGCCTTAGTAAATCGGAGGCAGTTGGCAGTGCGCTTCTGTGAATGACAGTCATGTCATGTGACATACACAGCGACTCATTCCAACCAGTCTGCGATTTTTCTCGGGCTCTGTGTGCATAAGATCTGACAGTCAATGAAGGCTCACCCAGCAATACGATGCATAGAATGAAGCGACAAGGAATAAGGAATGTGGGAGGTTTGAACCTCGTAAACAGAAGGGAGGCTCATCTGTCTGATGTCTCGTGTTTTTAGAAAAAGGGGATGGGAATACATACCTGATAACCATCTGTACACCACCGACTCCATCAGGCAGCACATTACTGGCTGTCAGAAAAAGGGGCGACTGTATCGCAAAGTCTGTGTTCAGTCGCTGACAGGGCCATTGGTTTTCAGCAGGTGAAGTGGATATGGTCCAGCAACGAGATCAGAAACAGCAGTCGGGGAGTATGACATCCCCAATAACTACTGTAGAAGTGGTGTAATGTGACATCGGCTTTAACTTTAAAATGAGACTGTTGGTCCAGGACCTCTTGGGGTTCTCTCCAAGTGTTCTTTTAAAAGAAATTACTGAATTCTCCTGATCTAGCAGGACTCACATGAGCCAAAAGCCTCATAGAATTCAGAATAAAGGAAGGGTGCCTGGCAGCATGGTGGCACTGTGGTAGCACTGCTACCTTGCAACAAGGAGACCAAGGTTCATGTCCTTGGTCCTTCCTTTAGATGGAGTTTGGGATGTTCTCCCCAAGTCCACATGGGTTGCCTTAGGGTGCTTTAGTTTCCTCTCACAGTCCAAGGTTAGGTGAACGCTAAATTGACTCCTGGTGTGTGTGTGTGTTGTGTGTGTTGTGTGTCCACCCTGTGATGGGCTGGAATTGCTCCTATCTTGCACCTGATGCTAGATGGGATAAGATCCAGCTTCCTTGTGACCCTGATCTTGATAAGTCAGGTTTAGAGATGGATGGATGGATGGATGGGAGGGTGTTTGACAACTTGTGCCCGAGGTGGATGTTGAGTTAACTCAGTGCTGTCTAAAGGTCAGCAAGGGAGCTTTAAGGTTGAGGACATTTGGTAGCAGGATGAACCCAACATCAATCTGCTTCAGTGGTCACATGGTGGTCTGTGGCTGAACTGAGAGAGACAGTTAGCTAAGAACATTGGGAATGGAGTGTCTACGCTAGGATGGTACTGTGACTTAAAGACTCGGGAGGAGTAGTAACTGAGCTGGGAGGTAAGGTGAGTCAGTGGCACTGAGCTGGACGGTAAACATAATGTGGAGACTCCGTTGGGGGGCAGTGACTGACCTGTGGAATTAAAGGATGATTTAGAGATACTGCCAGGCCAGTGGCTGAAGTATGAGCTGAGGGGCATGTGGGGACAGTTACAGGGTCTGCAAGGTAGTTAGAAGGTGAGGTGAATATTTGACTCTGCTAGGGCAGTTGACAAATCTGAAGGGGAGGTGACTCGGGGACACTGAGAGGTCAAAGTGAGAGACAAGGTGACACTGTGACACCGGGGCCCAGTGACTTAATTGGAATGTGTGAGACGCAATAGGAGTCGGGTGGCCAAAGAGCACACTGACAGGGTTCAGGATGCGGATTCCCAGTACCACAAAGTGTGCCCCTGTCTGAATGACCAAATCTGAAGACTGTGGCTTCCCCCTAAAAGATAAGGTCCTGCTAGCATGATAAGGAGGGTGGTCTCCTCACATATGTCCTCCACGACGTCTCCAGTTTAAAGCGGTGGTAAATCTATCAGACTCTTACATAAGGCAGTGCTCACTTTCAAAAGACAGAGTGCTGTAAAATATCTCTGGGGCGGATCAGGTTCCCCGCATAGCCTGAGAATCCATGAATGTGCCGTGCCAGTGGTCAGCTGGGACGTGTATTCGCTTTCTGTTAACTCCGTGCTCGCTACCAAGTTGTCATTTCTACAGTTGGCTGGCGTGCATAAGACTGAATAGCAGCATTTTGTCCTGGAGGTTAGGAGAGCTGGCAATTCAAAAGTGACACAGCATGTGTGGGTATGTGTACCCGGCGGAGTGTGTTAGCGCCCCCTCCAGGACTGGATAATCTGACCTCAGAAATGATGGAATGAATTGATTGATGATTTGGCCTGCATGCCCAGAGTCACAGTAATCATCTTCTTAAATGTGTCATTCCCTTTACTACATGTTGAGTATGTTTGCCGTAGCACACACGCCTGCTGTTTCCTCTGCTAATTTTCCTTGGGAGTCTCTTATTTAAAATGGACACCAGTAATTAGACCTTGTAATGCCCTGGGGGCATTGAACAAAATTAAATTTGCTCAAGCTGGGCAATCTCCTGCCTTCTCATTTGCTAGTGTGCAGGTGAAAGTCAGGGAAAAACGAGCCAGCAGCAGCCAGGCTGAAAATGGAAAAAAGGACTCCTGGATGTAAATCAACACGCCTTTGGAAAGGTTGCCTCTGTGCCATGATGAGATGAGTCTGTCAGAAGAAGGAGATGAATGCTAACAATACCACATGGAAGAAACGGACCAATGTCAGTCAGCCATTGTCCAACCTGTTATATCCTAACTACAGGGTCACGGGGGTCTGCTGGAGCCAATCCCGGCCAACACAGGGTGCAAGGTAGGAAACAAATCCCCGGGCAGGGTGCCAGCCCACTGCAGGGCACACACACCAAGCACACACCAAGCACACACTAAGGACAATTTAGGATCGCCAATGCACCTAACCTGCATGTCTTTGGACTGTGGGAGGAAACCCATGCAGACAAGGGGAGAACATGTAAACTCCACGCAGCAAAGCAAACCCAGGTCTCCTTACCTACCACTGCGCCACTGTGCCACCAATGTGTAAATTTAAAATAATCTCAGTATTTTATAACAGGCTATTAGTAAAAGCTAGAGAGGTACAATGAAAAGAGTTAAATCTGACAGGCGAGTACAAGCAGGGAATGGCTGGCACTATCAACAGGCCCGCTGTAAAAAGATTTAACCAAGGAGCTGAGCATCCGCCATTGTGCGCTCGTGCTGCACTGCCAAACATTCAGACTCATGAAGGAGCTCTACAGGATGACGTAGGCCTCACGTCTAGTCGAGTCGAGTCAACAGTCATGCACTACTTTTACAGCTCAAGTCAGAAGTTTAAATACGCTTGGCGTGAATTCTTTAAAACTCACTTCATAACCAAACCCTCCATTGCATTTCTACTCACAAACTATACATTTGGCATCTCATTTAAGACGTCTACTTTCCACAATGCAAAAGTTATTTTTCCCCCCAGTGTTCACAGACAGGCAGCACGGTGGCGCAGTTAGGAGACCCGGGTTCGCTGTTTGCATGTTCTCCCCGTGTCTGCGTGGGTTTCCTCCGGGTGCTCCGGTTTCTTCCCACAGTCCAAAGACATGCAGGTTAGGTGCTTTGGCGATCCTAAATCGTCCCTAGTGTGTGCTTGGTGTCTGTGAATGTGTGTGTGTGCCCTGCCTTGCGCCCTGTGCTGGCTGGGATTAGCTCCAGCAGACCCCCATGACCCTGTAGTTAGGATATAGTGGGTTGGATAATGGATGGATGTTCACAGACAGAGTGTTTCACTTTTTTTTCACCATATCACAATTCCAGTCGGTCTAGTTTACATACACTTTATTAACTTGGCCTTTAAAAAGCTTGGAAAATTCCAGAAAACGATGTGAAGCCTTTAGGTAATTAGACAATTAGCTTCTGATAGCCAATTAGCCTCACTGGAGTTGACATGTGGATGTATGTTAAGGCCTACAATCAAACTCACTGGCTCTTTGCTTGACATAATTGGGAAAATCAAAAGAAATCAGCCAAGACCTCGGGACAAAAAATTATGGACCTCCACAAATCAAGTTCATCCATTTCCAAACTCCTGAAAGTTCCACGTTCTTCAGTACAAACAATAATACGCAAGTGTAAGCACCATGGGACCACATAGACGCCTAGGAAGAAGGCACATTGTGTCTCCTAGAGAAGAACGGACTTTGGCAGGAAAATTGAAAATCAATCCCAGAACAACAGCAAAGGACCTCTTGCACGCTGGTCTTTCCTAGTGAGAAGTGAGGGGAATTCAAGCAGCAAAAAAAATGTAAAAGTGCCTGCATGCGCCATCTAGTGGCTGACTGCTCCATACACATGTTTAGATATATATATATATATATATAATCGATTGTATTGTGTTTATTTTACTGTCCCTTTGCACAGAACTTTGGTTCAACATGTGTTGTTTTAAATGTGCCTTGATAAATACCTGTGACTTGACTTACCCGGAGAAGCAGAATGCACTATGGGAAGGAGGCAAGCCGGCAGAGGCAGTGTGATGTTCTGAGCTAAGTTCTACTGGGAAACGGTCATGGCCGTTATGTAGAGATTTTACTTTGGCACGTACCACTATATAAAGATTGTTGACGATCACGTGCGGCCTCTTTCAGCAGGATAATGCACCCTGTCACACAGCAAAAATTGTTCAGGAATGGTTTGAGGAAATATGAGACGAAGTTCAGGGTGTTGACTTGGCCTCCAGGTTCTGCAGATCTCAAGCAAACGAGCATCCGAGGAATGTGCTAGAAAAACTAGTCTGATCCGTAGAGGCCTCACCTTGCACCTTACTGGTCTTAAAGCAGCATTTCCCAACCTTGGGGTCGTGACCCCAAGTGGGATAACCTGATATGCTAATGGAGTCACAAGAAAATATTTAAAAATAGAAAAAAAACAAACAATGTATTGAACATGAAGTGAATGTCAATATTTCAAACAGCTAGGGGCACAAAAAAGCTCAGATTTCAAAATGGGGTCAGCAACCAAAAAAGCTTGGAACCTCTGTCTTGAAGGATCTGCTGCCAACATCTAGAGAAATACCTTCAGAAGAGGTCTTGTGGAGTCCATGCTTAGACGGGTCAGAGTTGCTTTGGTGGCACAAGGGGACCCAACACAATCTCAGGTTCTCATCTCTGCCTGTGGTCCTGTCTGGGGCATAGGCCACCAATCAGCTCCCTCCAACCTTTTTGGTCCTTGACCAGTTTCTCCATCTGTTCCCATGTGTGGCCAATCCTCCTCATGTCTGCCTCCAGGCGCCAGGTGTTTTTTGGCTGACCCCTCTTCCTGTTCCCTTGTGGGTTCCAGGTGAGGGCTTGTTTTATCTTGGTAGAGTAATATATATATTGCTCTACTTTCCCCTATTGTATTATTAATATGTAGCCTTAGAATACTTAATCTCACAGACTTACCACTGTTTATAACTTATCCGCACCTTCCCTTCTATATCTATAACCTCAGGCAATTAGATGTAGTAAAAAGACAAGCAGGAGTTAAGTTACACATAAAATAATGTATTACTGATAATATTCATAAATAATAACAAAATGCAAAGTACATTTGAATATTGGCAACCATACAACCTGATCAAATGGTGATGTGTAATTCAGGTGGCACACAGACTTGCAGTTACTTAAAATGTCTCTAGTTAAGGCATCGTTGGTGCTCAGCTTTCAACCACATGTCTGTTCAATATGGCTGCTGAGCTGTGCTCTTCATTGTGCTGTCTTCATCATCACAGGTTAGCAAGAGAGATGCTTCATCATCATAAGTTTGTTAGAGAGAGAGAGAATGTGGTTGAGCAAGCAAATTTATAGGTTCTCTCCAATTCCTAGAACCAATAGGACATCATGGTACTTAAAGGCCTCTGAGACAAGCCAATTCCAAACAGCCATATCTCAGACCAATGAGAGAAATAGTACATTTTAACACCTCAACCCCCCAAGACCATATGTTAAGCTAACCTGGCTTTGTATGGGGAAATGAGACAAGGACTTTAGCAGAGGAATACTCATCAAACTGGTTTAAGACACATCACCCCAAATCCTGTCATAAAAGTACAAAGAGACAATCGTAAAAAACTGGGGGGGCCGGGGAACACGAATACCTCTCACCACTTGGTTTGCCTAAATTATAAATAAAGACATAAAAAACATTTATCAAGTTATATTCAAAATCCCACATCACAACAGGGCTTGTCTTATGAATCTGGTTGCAAGCCTGTGGAGGGTGTGCCCAATCCACCTCCAGCATCTTCATCATCTCCAACGAGGCAGGTGTTGATGAAAGCCTGGATTATCTTCGTAGTGGTGATAGTGGTTCTGTAGGTTTCGGCTGCATAAAGCCAGACAGGCATTGCTGTTCATTTCGGAGGATCTCCAGACGTTCTTCATCTGAACAAAAGCCGCCCTCACCTTGCAGATTTGGGTTCTAACATCTGCATCTGTCCCACCCTGTCTGCCAAGGTAGGTAAAGTTGTCCACCTCTTCTAGAGCCTCTCCTTCCAGTGTGATGGACATTTCACATTGCGTGTTGACCTTTGGCACCTTACTGTTACCTTTGTTGATGTTGAGGCCCACATTTGCTGAGGGAATGTAAAAGAAGGACCAGGTCATCTGCTAAGTTGTGGTTATGCAGCTGTGCCCAGAGTGTCCACTGGCTATGCCATTTTGCTTCTGGGCTGTGGATGTCTTCATGACCCGATCTGTTTCCAGCTGGAACAGTAAGGGCAATGGCAGATAACCTTGCCTCACTCCCGTTCATACTTGAAAGGCTTCTGTGAGTCAAAATCTGGCAGGTGGTTGTAATGCTGGGGCTAAACAGTGTATGTTGCTGCCAAATCTGTACATGTCAAGGTCAATTATTCAAAAGAGAGCCAGCGGCTCTTCAGATTGTATCTCTGTGGATGCACAGCTAGTCAAAGTCCAGCGTTTCACATCCACTTGTCACCTAAAGGTGCCCACAAGTCCGCAGCTCACCACTTCTTCTTAACCAAGTGGACACAGGACTAAATGAAGGAGAGCACTAGTGTTAGGTGGACAGGCTTCAGTAAGGTGGGCCACTGATGTTTATTTGAACCCCTGGTGCAGATCAAGCAGAACAAGTCAACTGGAATGGCTGGCCATTTATTTAGAATTTAACATTCAGGGGGTCTCGGGATACCAGAAGGTCTACTTGACCCCAGAAGCAGGTCAGGGATTTGCCCTGAAATTAACCCACCCATAGGGTTTAAAAACCAACAAACCTGCAGGTATTCAGAGCATTGAGTCAGAAGATGAGACAGACGGGAAGAAGGAAGAGACAAAGAGGTAAATGCAGAAGGAGAGGAGGGGAGTGGTACGTCGTGGTGGGCAAATTTCATTTGGCAGAGATGTTTCACATAAACATTAGGCAGTTTATTTTTTTCACACAGAGAACCTTATAAGCGCCTTGAGCATTAGAAAGGTGCTACATAAAAAAAAATTATTATTATTATTATTATTATTACCAAGTAGTGTGGTAGACAGTAGGACTTTAGGTCTTTTCAGAACTTATCTTGATGTTATTTTAGAAAATGAAGTGATAGAACTGGCGAGCCTGGGTGGGCTGAATGGCCTGTTCTCATCCAGACTGTTCCTAGGAAGACCCAGAGATGCAGTTCACTAGGCAGCTTTATTGTCCTCCCTTTGCTCATCCCTTCCTTTTCTTTATTTTCCACAATAGACGCCTCTTTTTATGCTTCAGGATTTCTTGGCATCTTTCTGGCTCTACATGTGCTATGCCAGCGGTCCCTATTGTTCACAGGGTGTGAGCCTTTCATGATTTGAAGACTCTGCTCATAGCGATCGGAACCTCAGGCTGATGTAATGTCACAAATGCTTTTTTTAATTAGCCACAGTAACTTGTAATTATACGTTAATTTATACTGAATCTTTAATGAGACGCTTCTCAGATGGGAGTTCACAGTTAGTGCAATGAATATGAAAAGCATTCACCTCCATAGAAGTTTTGACATTTTATTGCTCTACAACATTAATTCACTGAGGATTCCATTTGGCCTTTTTGTCACTGACTCTTTAATGTCAAAGTGAAAACAGATGTATGCAGAGTGGTCTCAATTAATTACAAAGAATAAACACCAATTAATGGCTCCCATAAGTATTCATCCCCTTCCGAATTCCTCACTGTTGCAGCCAAACTGGTTTTAGAAAACCCAGAATTATCTCAATGGTGGTGACCTGTCTGGGGTTTCAATTGATGCACCTGAATGTAGAAGGGGTAATTTGTGGTGGCATACCATACACAATGAGGAGAAAAGGACACATCAAGCATCTCCATGAAAACAGGATTGAAAAGCACCAGTCAGGGGATAGAGACCAGCAGATATCAACGCCACTGAATATCCCTTGGAGTTCAATTAAAGCAGCCATTAAGTAATGGAGAGGGTTTGGCACAGCAGTAAATCTGTCAAGAGCAGAAACCGAGCGAACATACAAGAAGAAGATGAGTGAGACCTATGAGAACTCGGAGGGAGTTACAAGCTACAGTGGTTAAGATTGGACAGACTGTTCAGACAAGAGGCTGATCATCAGGTGCTTCACCAGTCACAGGTTTACGGAGGAGTGGACAAAGCAAATAAACAAACAGTACACCTCAACTAGCATTGGCCAGAAGGTGTGGGGAGACTCCAAAGTCAGCTGGAAAACGCTTCTGTGGTCTGATGGGACCAGAATTGAGCTGTGTGGCCATTAGACTAAATATTTCTACATTATCAAAAACATCCCATCTCCAGACTTCTGAGGGTAAAGTGAATGCACAGAAATCCTGACAGAAAGCCTGATCAAGTCTGCAAGACGTTTACGCCATGGGAGAAGATTAGTTTTCCAGCAGGACAACAGGTCCAAGCATAAAGCTGAAGCTTCATAGAAATGGCTTTGAAAAACAACAACGCGAATGTCCTGAAAATCTCGTCTTGAGCTGGGCTCACCTCCAAGTAGGAAAGCAGTGCTTATTAACTCAAAAATCTCAGAATGACTCAAATGTGGTCCTCCTTAAAGGAGTCGATGTAAAATCATTTAATCAATTTTCCTAATTTGGGTGACTTCACCCAGACTGGGGAGAGATCATGAGCTGTCCTCACTCACTAGGAGCTGCCAGAAGATGGCAATCAAGAAGAGTTCAGCACCCCCATGCCAGGAAAGGCAGAATGGCTTGGACACACTGGACAACAAGGAAGTGGATTAATATTCATAACAAATCTTGTACGTTGCATGATTATTCCATCTAAGTGGAGAAGCCATGCGCTGTCGGCCAAAACAAAAGTGTTGGTAATGTTATGTATTTTTGGCCACTGGGAAAATGTCACTGTGCCACTCCAATGATGTGGTATGTCACAACCAACCATTGCTCAAATTTTGGACCAATGCCTTACAACATGTGAGGTAATACGCAGATTTCTACATCTGCTCACCACTCCACTTGAAGTAATGTTAAAACAAGCTGCATTCATTCACATCGCTGGTTTTCCTGGAGTTGTTGCTGTTATTGATGGCACACACATGAAGATCATTGTGCCAAGTGTGGATGAGCACACGTGTGAATCGCAAGTGAGTACCACAGTATCAACACACAGGTGCTCAAGGATGCCAAGTGTACTGTAGTGGGCAGCATATCAACCTGAAGATAAGAAGGGCAGGCTGGGCGATTGACAGCAAAATGTCACACAGGAACGCTGAGCTCTGCTGTCCATGAAACCCTGGAATATTCACATTGCAGGTTCAAGAAGGCAGGTAGAGACCCCTACAGCATTGGATAAACTGAACCTCATAGAAGACAAGTGGGGATCACGGAGAGGGGACTTCGGAGACAGTGCAGGAATAGCCATGGCTAGTTCCAGCAACTGATACTTTACATGGCCCCTGTGCAGCAGGAAGTGTACGGCTGGCAGACATTAATTGTTAAATAAACATGTCCATTTTCAGGCCTCACTCTCATTCAGTGAGTGTCTCACTCTTTTATCTTGGTGCTCCTGGAAGAATGGCCCAAAATACCCATAAACACACTCCTGCACCTTGTTGAAAGTCTTTCCAGAAGGGCTGAAGCTGTTATAGTTACAAAGGGTGGGCTAACTCCATATTAAAGTCTATGTATTAAGAATGGGATGTCTTTAAAGTTCATGTGTGTGTAAAGGCAGGCATCCCAATACTTTTGGCAATAGAGTGAATTTTCAGAGCTCGGGTATTGTAAATCAGGGAAGTGGGAGCTATTCCTGGACAGTGCTAGTAGGGTGAACTCACTCATAGTGACCACCTAATACATCTGTTTGTCTTTTGGATGTGGGGGCAAGTTACTGATACAACATGAAGGCACACAAATATGGGGTCTATGTGACAGCAGGTTTTCTTTCTCAAAATGGGAAACTTAATTGAAAAGAAGTGGTGAGGCGGCCTTCTGCTGCTATGCACCTAAAATCTGGAATAGCCTGCCGATAGGAATTCACCAGGCTAATACAGTGGAGCACTTTAAAACACTGCTGAAAACACATTACTTTAATATGGCCTTTTTATAACTTCACTTTATCTTAACCCTGATACTCTACATGTTCAATTCATCATAATAACTATTCATGGTGGCTCTAAAATCCGTACTGACCCCTACTCTCTCTGTTTCTTTTTCCGGTTTCTCTGTGGTGGCAGCCTGCGCCACCACCACCTACTCAAAGCACCATGATGCCCCAGCATTGATGGACTAAAAGCCAGAAGTCCACGTGATCATCATCATCATCTCCTTCCATGAAAACCCTAAATACAAAGAGGACTGTTTCATTTATGTTAGGTAGATTGCCCAGAGGGGACTGGGCGGTCTCATGGCCTGGAATCCCTGCAGATCCCGTCTGAAGTTTTTTTTTGTTTTTGTTTTTTCTGTCCCCCCTGGCCACTGGACCTTACTCTTATTCTATGCTAATTAATGTTGACTTATTTTATTTTCTTACTGTGTCTCTTATTTTTCTATTCTTCATTATGTAAAGCACTTTGAGCTACATTTTTTTGTATGAAAATGTGCTATATAAATAAATGTTGTTAAATCCAATTGATGAAAACAATGCCATACCATTTCTTCAACTCACTTAATCTTGATATTTTTTTCTTTATTTTATATATTTACATTTCAAGGATCATGGCTGATTCCTACCTACCTTGTTTCTAAGATAGACTTTAGCATTGTGGGGCAATACTTGAATCATTTAGATGATGGTCACTGAGCATGAGACTAGTCCACTGGGATGATTAAATGCATATTTTGTAAAATCTATTTTAAATGATTATTTATAAACCAGTTACTTTCCTCTTTTCTTGTTACCCCCGTCATAAAGAGAGACTGGGCTGGCCATGGCCACTTTGTGCCATCATACACCCTGCAGCAGAACCCGGGGCACAGTTGTTGATGACGTGGTCTCCATCATTGACTGCAAGTATGCCAGCAGCAGATGTTTCCTTTCAGTGGAAGGAAATGTATGCTTTGCTGCAGAGGCCTATATTTGCACTGCTGACTCCACAAGCATGCAGCCCAAAGGTAAATATAGTACATCAGCTGACATGCTCCTCATAAGTCCAAGACACGAGGTCAAAGGGTAAAGAATATGTCAAACTTGATGCTTTTAGGGTTTGTACCTGTTTAGTGTCATCCACATCACTCTAGAGGTAGACACTGTACCCTTATTGTTAGAGGTTATTTTTATTTTTTTTGTAGAATGCTTTGGACTTTGCATCAGTCAGATTGGAGTGTCATCTTACAGTAAATGCTGTTGAGAACCTATGTGACCCTGTAGAAAGTCACCTCACCTGTTAGTCCTACAAACGTGGACAGCAATTACAATCAGCACTCGGGATTGGTAATTTACTTAGGAGAAATGATAGCTAATAGAGGTTAGGCAGGGTGACGGAGTGGTTATGGCTTTGGACTTCAAGCACCAAGGTCCTGGGTTCAAATCCAACCACCAACACTGTGACCATGAGCAAATCACTGCACCTGCCTGTGCTCCACTTGGGAACAAAAACAAATGTGACCATTTGTATTTCCAATGTTATAATTCACCTTAGATAAAGGCATCAGCCTAACAGATACTGGAAATAGGCAAACACATTAATTTGCGTCGATTAGTGGCACACTTCCCTAAAAGCACAAATTAAATAACTGATTGTAAACGTAGGTAAAATCCATCCACTGGCTTTCTACAAGATGTCATCTGAAAGACATGACAACTTCCAATCATTTCAAGAGGACTTGGCCAGGCAAGACAAAAATGAGTCTAAAAATAGAAGTGTTTATCTCTTATGCTTAGGAACAATGTGGCCTGCTAAAACACATTGCTCCATATTAAAATGTCTCGCATCACTGGAGGAGCCAGCTCATTCCATACCATCAAGGACAGGTCCTATCTGCACATGACAGCTGTCACAGTTACTGTTGCTCATGATATTCATATTCAGCTACACCCACTCATTAGCTAGAGCATACATATTGAAATAGTGGCTGCTCAACATAACATAAGCTTACCTTTCTGTAGAAACTGAGAGGTACTTTGCAAGAGTACCCCACAATTGACAATTTGGGAGTCCAAATGCAAGTATACAGGTACACATATGTATCAAACCTTGCAGATATTAGAGTAGAATGAAAAATCTCCGCAAGATCTCACAGCCTTGCAGTCCACTCAAGGTTTCCTGCCCAAGTAAATATTGTAGACAGATATAGTACTATGCCAGAAGAGCAAGTCGGTGTTAGAGATGGGGAAACCCCAAGTGCCTCACTGCATATCCTTTGTCTACAGGTCTGACTCAGCAGCTGCACTTCTATGAAATGTAGCCTGCTGTGTCACTGCTTTGAGCTTTACCCTTCCATCTGACACTGTGCCTAGACTGGGCTGTCACCCACACCTGTGCCTGCTCATCAAACTTCTAATCTATGGAAGCAAGATGTAAAACGCCCAGGGACTTTCAACCAACAGATAGTAAGAGCCAGGACTGAAAATGGCTACTGCAACTAACAGTACAAGGTAATTATTGTGCAAAGCAAGTTTGACCTTTTGGTTTATACTCATCCTGTACCACCATTTCTTCAAACTTTAATAGTTGATACTAGTAGCCTGTTAGCTCTTAATCTTAACATATAAAACAGCTAATTTTCAAATTACTCAAGACTGACTGTCTACTTCATGTAGCTACTAGCTGATGGTTAAAGAATTCCAATCATTTTGGCTAGACCTATTCACGCATACCATTTGCGTTTTCCCTTAGAAAGCCAAGCCTATTAGGTTTCTGTTGCGTCTGTAGCTTTAGGACACATTACTAAGAACACTATTGAAATATTCTTGGCATAAACCAGTGTTATTTTCAATTTTCCTGCATGTTTGACTTGAGCGAGCCAAAGACAGAAAATATTGCTTGGAGTGCCTAGCAGTAGGCATCATAGTGACTATGCAGTTTTAAGCTCCCAATTCCCTAAGCAAAGAATTGAAAATATACATATAAATTACTCAAACTTGTTACTCTGAATGAACCCATGGCAAAGTAGTTTATACTTTTTTACTCTGATTGGAAAAATATAGCAACATAAAACTAGAAGCAGCAGATCCTTAGAACAGAAGGTTTCTAACAGCTAGAGGACAAAAGTCTTATGACTGGATGTCAATTTAATTTCAAGTAATGCAGTTCAGTATCTGGATCAAAGACAGCAAAGTATTGAAGTAGCTATCAAGGTGAACCTCCCCAGTCCTGTCAGTTTAAAGCAGGCTCTTTGTAGCAGTATCTGTAGACAAATTTGGTGACACCATCTTCTTGACATAGCTTCCAAGTGGCTTTGTTTAGGAAACTTCACAGTATTTACTCTCATTATTATAAAACCTACATAAACCTAGCATCCCTGTTAAAATCAAGATGTTTCACTTTTCTGTGCAGAGGAACACTTAATTTCTTCTGGTATGTTGTACCAAATGTTGTTTTGATAATTTATTCTACAACCATAATATAAAATGGGATTGATAACACCATACCTAAAATACAAGTATGAAATTTAATATAAAAAAAATCAAAAAAACTGATCTAGAGATCATATGAATGCAATTAAAAAGCAGTTACAGGCAAAGTTTACAAATTATTCATATAAACATGACACAAGATAATAAAATATGTCGCATTAAAATCTTGAGCTTGCCATTTCTTACTTTGATGTATCAAATAAAAAAAATAAAACATTTTCAAATGCAAAATGTTTAAAATAAGTTATTCCTCCCTGACTATTTACATCAAGTAACCAAATAGGTGCCAGTACATCTTCACGCTTGACGAACTTCTATTTACAATTCTGTACACTGGTCAGCCACTAGAAAACAAGAAAAAAACAAGAAAAAAAAAAAAATCAAACTCTGCAGTCAACAAGCAAACCTACACTACCCAAAGCTCCCAGTTATGCTCCTTACCTTTCAGCTATTCAGCATGTTCCTAATTGCTTCATAAACCTGATTAAAGAGCTGCTCTCTGGTTTTCAAGCCATCCAGGTACTCTGGAAACATTACAAGTAGGATGGAAAGTAAACACCTAAACCATATTCACGGACTAATGGATTAATCCTAAGAAACAATGTAATACTCCTCTGCTTTGGTTGGTGGATAAAATTGTACCTACCAACTTCAACAGGGCTGCTTTCCATTTCCTTCCTGTATTTTAGATACATTGGCCAAACATGTCCATCAAAGAGGCCAGGAGGATCAGGGACAGTGTACTTTCGCGTGCTGAAAAGAAAATTTATATTAAAGCAGAGTCATAGGCTAGAACACGTTCTACTAAACTGGGATGTCTATGCAGAATCACGACTGAAGTAGTTTGTCAGTGTAGTTATGTCTTACATGAGTTCCTTTCATGTTGCAATGCATGAACTTAATGTTGGGGCAAGTTTAAGAAAGGAATGCTTATATTTAAAAAAGTTTGACACCTTAAAGTAGTATTTTGTGTTCTATTAAAATGCACGCACACAATATCACTTTAGCATACTCAGAAATGGAAATGCAAATAACGTTTTCAAAAATGTGCAGGTTAAGTTGATTGGCAATTTCAAATTGACCGTGTTTGAGAGTGTTGTGTTGGGCCTGAAATAGACGAACGTCCTGCCTTGCACCTAGTGTGGCTGAAAAAGCTTTAGCTTTTAAAGGAGTTTGAGAACCTTGTTAAATTACCTTCGCCTCCTTTTGCACTCTTCATAGGGGACAACAATGTAGTAGCAATGACTGAACAGCTCTATCAAAGGTCTGTTAAGACAAAAGGGAGAATGTATAGGTCTTTTTTCAAGGTATGTCACTTTAACAAACTAGGTAGATCGGAATATTTAAACTGGAAAAAAAAAACCACACACATTACACATAGATTTTCACTATTGAGGAAAAAATGAAGACAAAGTATTGTAGGTACACATAGGTGATCAAGGACATTACCTGTAGTTATACAGCAGAAAGCCTTCTACTATCAAAATATGTGTCTGTTCCTCAGAGGCAGGTCCCTCCAACTCCGGGGACACTTGGATACCATGAGAACGGGCAAATTTCACAGGATTCTCCAGCCAGGCTTTAACAGTGTTCACCATTGCTTCCATATCTAAAGAGGTCATTACTGCAAAGGGACAGAAAAGCAGACATAACTCTCAAAAACACAAACTAGAAAACAAATTAGAAGAGTGATATTTTAACCTTACTTGTTTTATATAGGTTATGCTAACAAAAAATTTATAAAAAGATGGTTTCCTACAGTGAAAGCCACTTCTTACCATCCCATTGCTTAAAGCCGTCCTCACCAACCAGTATCTGATCTTGTGGCTGAAATTACAGTGATCAATAAAACAATGCTGCAACCACACAAGGACCAGTTAGTTCAGACTTGATCACACCCTGTCCACTGGAAGACGTGTGATCACTAGAGCAAAAGCAGCTCACTAAAAAGACAGCAGGAAGGATGGATGGATGATGGGGTCAGAACAAAAAGGACCCAGCAGTCTGGTCAACAGGTATTTATAAAAAATGGTCATGTCCATGTAAGAAACACTTGGTGCTTTACAAGACTTCCGCTTTTTAGCGGAGCTGAAAGACAGGTGGCTGCAAGTAATATCGTTGCAGTTGAAGTTGTTGAGCAGCTGACTGCAGAGTCCTGTAAACCTAACCCCAAGAAAGGAGGGTGGGCGTAAGAAGACAACTGATAAGAATGAGAATTAAAGGCAAAGCTAACGAAAATGAGATGAAAGTCTACGCTGTTATATCAGCATCCATGAAATCTGCTTTACTATATATAATCATACAAAAAAGATATAAAATCTCAAGGTAATTCACTTTAATATATTTACAGAATCAGAAATGGTTATCGGCTAGATCTCACCCACCCTCCCATTTAACTGAAAGTATTTGCTAGACACCAACATCGGACAGCACGATAAGAGCCCTGCACTCCTCAGATATGGAGAGGGGGAGACACTCACCTTGAAGAAATCGTCCTGGTGAACGACGCAACAACCTGGAAACGCGTTGACAAGCTTGTTCGTCAGAGTGGTTTTCCCACCATTGGTCATGCTAAACAGAAATGTTAGGCACATTGAAAAAAAGAAGTTAGAAATTTGTGCAGAGCGAAGTGGAGAGGAGGGGGTGGTGTAAGCACATTTCATATTTGGCAAACAGAAGAAGGAAATTAACAGAAATGCGAATCGTAGCAGTTTCTCTTCTATCACCTGTTCAGAAAATATGTCCCTCCGAGATAGGAGCGGGAGACGTAAATATCAATGACAAAAAATTAAAATCTAACGGCTTCTGCCGCCAAAACGCGACCGCCTAAACAGAGAACTGCCAGATTAGCAACGTCACTTTGCGCTAAGGGGAATCCGTTTTTAGTAATTATTTTTGGCAACGGCAGCACTGCTAAAAAAAAATATATATAAAAATCCGGCGGCAAAAAAGAAGGTTTTGTTTTGCGCGCGTGACAAGTGCGAGCCCCGAGTGCACGCAGTTGGCGCGCGCCACACTTTCAAATCTCCCGCGCACCTTCACTCGCAAATGTTTCACGGGAAAGAAGCCCGACTTGAAATACAAATTACAAAAATGATAATGGTAATAAAATGAAACACATGCGTAAAAGTAGGAATCACTAACAACAATTTAAAAAAACAATTAAAAATAAACGGAACTACTATGCAGGCCCACACGTGCAGTTAAAGAGGCTTGTGGCTCGTAAAATACAGATACAGAAATAGGTTGTGACATGCAAACAGTGATATTCACAAACAGCATTACTTTGCTTCTTTAAAATTTGCAACATGAATGGAAAAGAAAGCAAATCGACTTACCCGCCAATGCCTATAATGTACTTCATGATTCTTTCTTTTTTGGTCTTGAGCTTGAGAGTTAGGTAACTTAAGCAGAGTAAGATACAATGTATTTCGTTTTTTTATTTAGAATAGTTAAAAGTACTTGCAGCTAGTACATTTCCCTTTCTCTGTCTCTCTATTTTGCCAGCACTTTATGGTCCTTTACTATTTCATTGATAAAAAGAGCCCCCGTCCTTTAAATATATAGCTTTCCTCGCATCGCGTCATTTTTTTCGTCACGCCCCTTTGGTAGAAGGAACCAATCAACGATCGGCGTATTGTTTACGCGTAGCTCTCCTCCCTCTCATGACGTGCTCGCAGCCCAATTTGTCCCCAAACTGAAAGACGCGTCGGGGGGTTTCTCGCGTACGTGATACAGGAAAGTAAAAGAGGGCAATGGCATTTAACAAAGATCGTGGAAGGTATGCCAGTCAGCACTACGAAGCAATATTCCAACCTATTTTATCTTTTTCCAAAACTCAAAAGGAAGAAGAGGCAGCACCTGATTGCCCTCAGTACATTATCATCCTTTTGACTTCCGTTGCTGGTGATTGCGTATATTTTAGAATGTTAGTTTTTCATCGCTTTTATGATTTTTACAGATATAAATCACAAAAGTTTCAAGGTCTCGGAATCATCCAGACTTAATGTATAAAACCGACTTTACAAATTTTTGTTATATTGTAATATTATTTATTACATATTACTTGCTATTCGGCACGCTGCCAGGAGGTGAACATTTGTCAGATTCGCGCTGTTATTTAATAACTTGGGGCAGACCTGAAACCACAAATTCAGACAGATCCCACAAAAGACCACCAGTTTCACTGGATGTTTTAACAGTAAAGTAAAAATGTGAAGATCTTCAAGTCAATTGTAAGAACATATGTGTTATTGAAAAGGTAAATGTTGAGATGCACTACTTTTCAGCTATTATTATTACATATTAATTATAAAATATATTGTAAATTTTAATCTGAAAGATATTAATCTGCATTCAGCATATGGAATATACTATATGCATTTATTATTGTTATCAATGTAACTATTTCTGAATACACCTCTGTACAAAATACGCTTATGTAAATGATCATAGCTTTCTACTCTAGTATGAAATACACTTAATAATAACATCCAGAGATGGCAGCAACAAAATGGAAACATTAGTGAATAATATTTACATGTACAGTTCAGTTTTTTCTCTCATTAGCACACTCCATAGTAGATAAGACTTTCTGACATTCATTTCTTTCACTGAAAATGCCCAACACATTTGTTAGTTCAGAACTGGGGCAGAGTTTGAGCAACTGAAGAAGTCCGCTGTGTTGACAAAAAATGCAAATCAGATGAGTCTCAATAGAGTTTTAAATATTTTGACTATTTTTATTCAATAAACCTGTGTAGATAGGCAGATATTATTATTATTATTATTCTTATTATGATTATTATTATTATTATTATTTGGCTGACCACTTTATTGAAGGTGGCTTGGAACATTTGAAATAGATACTGTAGATAGACATATAGACATTTATTATTATCAAGGAATTAACCAAGGAAATATACATTTGAGATAGATAGATAGATAGATAGATAGATAGATAGATAGATAGATAGATAGATAGATAGATAGATAGATTATTTGTCCTAAGGATGAAATTTGCATAATTCTCAAATCAGCACACTATTAACATCTGTGGTCCTTCAACGTAAATGTGTGGTTCTATTTTGGTGTGACAAATTGTGGCTTCAGACACAAATGTATGTGCAGGTAATGCCTGATGTAAAAAGTCATGAGTAGCTATTTAGACTTTCTTTGTCATTAAATCAAAGAAGCCAGGATGTTTATGGTAGAGGATAGTTTTGAGAAGCCCTAGTGGTCATGGTTTGAATAGCTGGGATATTATGGCTGACTTTATTTTGAATTGCTAAATTAGCCTTGGCTTGTGTAACACAACTAGTCAGGCACAAGGAAATCCTGTTGATCACAATTAGAATAGTGTATTTAATCAGGTTTATGGTGGCTCATGTAATCAGGATCAGGATGGCTCGGATGACCATTTCCTACATGAGGCTGTAGAAGTGCTGGATAAAGTCCAGAGTAGAGCGACTAAGCTGATTCCAGGGCTATAGGGAATGAGTTACGAGGAAAGATTAAAAGAGCAAGGCATTTTGAGTTTAAGCAAAAGAAGATTAAGAGGAGACATGTTTAAAATTATGAAGGGAATTAGTCCAGTGGATCGAGGCTCCGAGCACATTTCTCCAGTTTTGATGTCACTACACTGGTTACCTGTATCATTCAGAATTGACTTTAAAATACTGCTTATGGTTTACAAAGCCTTAAATAATCTCGCCCCATCTTATATATCGGAATGTCTGACACCCTATATTCCAAATCGTAACCTTAGATCCTCAAATGAGTGTCTGCTTAGAATTCCAAGAGCAAAACTTAAAAGAAGTGGTGAGGCGGCCTTCTGCTGTCATGTACCTAAAATCTGGAATAGCCTGCCAATAGGAATTCGCCAGGCTAATACAGTAGAACACTAAAACACTGCTGAAAACGCATTTCTTTAATATGGCTTTCTGATAACTTCACCTTCATTTAATCCTGATACTCTGTAAATTCAATTCATTATAATAACTGTTCATGGTGGCTCTAAAATCCGTACTGACCCCTACTCTCTCTTCTGTTTTTTTATCCAGTTTTCTGTGGTGGCGATCTGTGCCACCACCACCTAATCAAAGCACCGTGATGTTCCTACATTGATGGATTAAAAGCCAGAAGTCTACATGACCATCATCATCAAGCCCTTCCGTGAGAACCCTAAATACAAAGAGGACTGTTTCATTTATGTTAGGTAGAATGCCCAGAGGGGACTGGGCGGTCCCGTGGCCTGGAACCCCTGCAGATTTTATTTTTTCTCTCCAGCCCTCTGGAGTTTTTATTTTTTGTTTTTTCTGTCCTCCCTGACCATCGGACCTTACTCTTATTCTATGCTAGTTAGTGTTGTCTTATTCTAATTCTTACTTTGTCTTTTATTCGTCTTTTTCTTCATCATGTAAAGCACTTTGAGCTACATTATTTGTATGAAAATGTGCTGTAGAAATAAATGTCGTTGTTGTTACTTTAAAATTAGTTCAGCAAGAACAAGGGGACACAACTGGAAACTTGTTAAGGGCAAATTTCACACAAGCATTAGGATGTTTTTCTTCAAACAGAGAACAATTGATCCGTAGAATACGTTACCAGGTAGTGGCTTGATAATATTTTGGAAAAATTAACTGGATAGTACTGGTGAACTTTGTTGGCCTGAATGGCCTGTTCTCATCTAGACTGTTCTAATAATCCAATTGATCAAGTTTATGGTGTACTCTCTGAGGAAGATCAGGGTGATCTATCTGATGGTTCAGCATTAAGGATGTTCAGAAAGTTAGAATTAAAGTGGCCCACCTAATCAGCTTCCGGGTGATCCGGGTAATCAGGCTCAAGGTGGGCAAACTACTCATGAACTACTCATGGTAAGAATCACCTGGTTAATCAGGCTCAAGGTAGATCATCTAGTTTGGATTAAGATAGTTAAATTAATCAGTCCTAAGGTGGCCCAAATGATCAGGTGATCAGATTCACATTGTTTCAGCTATGTTTTCTTAATCTTAGATGCAAATTCAGTCTCCTTTGCAACGCAATAAAGGACAAACTTAAGCCATTAACAGGCCAGGACACAGCAGCTTAACAGTAATGTAGATTCTGGCACAGTGTTATTTTAATATTGTTTATTTAACTCCTCTCTTTGGCCTCCTAAACTTGTGAAGTGGTACTCACATGTTCGCAATTAGTTCATGAGCAGAATGTGTGAAGTATTTTAAATGCATGTGTCAAGGACACACTGCTCTGGTACCCTTGATAAAATGGGGAAATTAATGGGTTAAGCTTAGCGTGATCCAAGTCCCCTCTCGTGCAGAAGCTCTATCTAAAAATAGAAGAGTCCAGTACAGAAAGATTGGCATACTAATCTGGGGGCAGTGGCCCAGGGGGCCTGGCCTGATAGACTAAAATTAGAGACGCACTGATGGCATCCGCTCTGTGTAGGGAGACCTGCAAAAAGAATCAGGGAGTGGACCTGCGCCTCAAGCTTTTTATCCAATACAAATTCTGTAAAGCAAAGTTAGAGATAAAAAGATTTTAAACAAATCAATGTTTTGTACTGGTTTTACATTCTCTGATGAAAGTCATTACCAAGTGGAAGTTTGGCTTAAATTAAAGTGTCTTCCTAAAGGTGCACAGATGACCTATGAAGAACACTTAAACACTTAGACTCTGAGTAACCTAAATGAAACTTTTTTCTGTGTTGGCACTGCCATAGCCCACTGGGTCTGTTAGTGACATATACCTATCATGCCATACATGAAGCACTTCTAAACTCATTCATTACTTTGCTTGAATGGGTCTGATGAACTGGGACCACTGGGAGGAGCATTGACACTGACCTTTTTAACTGTGCCAGAAAAGAAACTTGCAAGAGGACTTGTATGTGCACAACATATTTAATGAGATTTTGTTGTCTTGGAAGCAGATTTTGAGTACAGAGGACTTTTCCCAGTTTCTTCCAAAAGCTCTTAGCAAAATGCAAATATGTTCATTTGTCATAGTGATATAAGAAATGACCACAGTTCAAGTTTGTTTCATCATCCATGTGTTTATACATTTATGCCTGTCTATGAAAAAAAGCTTACATTGTAGCCAGGAAAAAAATGGAGAAATAAATAAAGAAGCTTAGTATCCTTGGCCAAACACGTGTTTGTCTCCCCACAACATAACAAATGTTTCCAGGGTCATTTAGGATCTGTCCATCGAGCACTGAGATACAATTGCATATGTGTACAGTTTGGTGGACAGGGCCGGGGTGTGTCATTTGATGGACTCATGACATTTTTGTGTGTGCTGCTCTCAGTCACTTCTGCCGTCAACTCTGGCTGACTGGGATCTCCCAATTCTCAACTGTCTAACGTCAACTTCTCACCATATGTCCTGAGCAACCCTCATTATTTTCTGTACATTTGTAAATACTCCATCATCATCTTCTATACCCTATTAATTCCAAGCGTCCTTCTTGCCCATGTAACTCAACTGTATAATTCCCAAAGCAGACTCTGTCACCTTACTGCACACTCTTTACTGTACAATGTCTCACAGCCCTACACCCTGATGTGCTGACTCAGTCCCTGACTGTATATTTTCACCCCGACACCAAACTTTACACCCTTTTGTACACCCAGCCACACCCTCTGTACACTTTCAGCATCCCAATGCTCACCCCATATACCCCACGTCTTTCTTGTTCATGCTCACTGTTTCCTCAATGTGCCCCAATATGTAAAAACACTCCCTCTATACACCCCAAAAGTCAACACCATGGATTACAATCCAGACAACATCGACTCCTTCACACCCCAAGACCTCTCTGTAACAGTGTATGTTGTGTCACAGCACATCCGAGTGTACATTTCCATTAAATCCAGTGTCACAATTTATTGTCCCACTAATCCCTGTACATTACTGCATAGTTCCTCTCAAAACCTTAGTGTAGGCGTCCATTGGGCCAACATCTCAGTTTTGTCTACCACTAATTCAGGCCATTTTGTAGTATTTTCTTACCCTAACATTGTCAGATTTAGGTACCCGTTCCATCCTGACACCATTAGCCATGCCACCATGGGGTCTGACATTCTGCCCAGAATAGATGAAGACTATCCATAATTTAAGGGAAGCAAATAGGCCACAAACAACCACAGGGATATGTCTGTGACATCACACTGGAAAATTAAAAAAAAAAAGTGGCTGAATGTCAGAGCTTCATTGATTAGTAGAAGGAAATGGAGATACTGTTATTGGAGGGTTTGAAGTATGGCATCTGGTAGGGACACAATCTCAAATATTTGTGGCAGTGTGTAGGAATTTCCACGCCAGGGAAAGCTTTTCCAGTGTTTCCAGAAGATGTTTGTATTCCTTGGGTAGAGGATGCGGCCCAGCCATGTCTACCCTTGAGTCTGACGGGCCACTGGCCTTGTGCATTGCACAGATGAAAATCAACATCTAGTAAATTAAAAGATTCTTCAAGGAAATAGGACCCCAGGAGGATGGCTGCAGGACACAGGCTAGGTCACTCATTGACATAAGGAGAGGTCTGATGACACAAACAATGGGGGCTGGATTCATCACGAAGGTGCACTGTATCATCAAAGAAGAAAACACAAGGAAAGTTGGGCCTTTGGCCTTTTCTGTGTTTGAGTCCTGCAGCTCTGTAAACACACACACGCTTATATACAGATTAGTGACTCCTCCTTCTCTTGATTATCTCTGAAAAATAAAATAAAAATCAGCATTAGAAAGTCTAGCACAGACTTGTAAGTTCCAGATCTGATCCAGAAAATGAAAGCCGATAAAAGGCCGGCAGGTCTGATGGAGTCGGGTGGAGCCTGATAATCCTTTGGTCATGGTTTATCCAGTTATTCCTCCCATCTAACTCTGCTCCTTCTGCTTTTGTAAAATACTGCATTGTGATAATGGTTCATGAAGTTTTTAAAACTGTAAAGGGAGTCATTGAGATTATAGAAATCTGTCCGGGTCAGTTGGTATTACCTTTCCCAAACAAGATGCCAAAATAACAGGGGGACATGGGAAGACCATAGACCATGACAATAACCTTGGGCTACAGAGTTGCCGTGCCTTCCTCCAGCTGTTCCAGTTTAGATTCCAATGGGGTTCCTTGTGAACTGTAGTTTAGGAAGAAACCCTACTGTGAACCTCTGGGGCTGCTGTGGGAAGCTCTGGAGATGTGAAGGTTTATTATTCTTTAGAGGCTCTATCTGATCTGGAATTGCTTGCAGTTTACACTCCTGGAAGTACTCCCACGTTGTGCTTTAAAAGAAAGACATTTTAAAATGTCCCATCATGTGTTTGAATGTTGGTGAGTGGACCATGTACTTCCTACTTTGCTCCCAAAGCTTCTGGAACAAGCTCGTCACCATCACCCGGAATTCCCATAGTATAAAAACATTAAAGTACTGTTATTTATTAAGGTTGTCTCTCCCATACAAGTAAACTAACTCATAATCCCTCTTTGAAAATAATACAAAATAAAATATAACGAACCACACCAAAAAGAAGGTAGATAAATACAGCTCTTTTAAAATTAACATACAGTCACAACAGCTTTCTTGCTGAAAGGTATAAGGCATGCAGAGTAAATGAGCCCACTCTGCTCCTCTGTGTCCAAATTGCATGCTTTTGCAATTATTAGTGTTGTGTTATCTTATAACTGTGTCTTTATTTGTAGATATGTAAAGTACTCTGGGTTAGCAAATGGAAGAGTACAATACAAGAATAAATTGAACTGAGCTGAACTGTAAGAATCAGTACGCTGTTCTGGGTTGGCTTCCACCTTTCACCCGGTGCTGCTAGGATTGGCTCCTGTCTCACATCTCCTGACTTTAAAAATGCATGATTGGCTAGATGAATTCCAATGAGTGTCACAGAATCCAAATCCAAAGTCCAAATCCCATTTCTGTCTGTGTGTGGAGTTTGCATATTCTCCCATTTTAATGTATGATTTTTCCATTGTACTGTTTTTCACTCACATCACAGACACCTTCATGTTAGGTTAATTGGTAACTTCTGGTAAAAATGAATGTGAATATGTACTGGATTGTGCACTATGGGGTTTGTGTTGTCTGTATAGCCTTTGGTCCCCTGTAACACTTAGCTCTATTAAGTAGGTTTGAAAAGAAATGCATGGATGGATGGGTTTACAATAAGACACCACTGTCTTAGTTATGAGCTCTGGTACCTTACACCTCCAGAATCCAGGGTACAAACACTGTCCCAAACAATGTTTAGATTGAGAGTCTGCACATTTGACCTGTAGCTAAACTCAGGACTTTTAGATAGACTTACTGTTTGGAGGAGCAGAGAATTGGCATTAATGATAAGGTGAACCTACAGCATGTGGCCACCATGTGCATGACAGACAGAGAGACAGACAGACAGGCAGATAGATAGATAGATAGATAGATAGATAGATAGATAGATAGATAGATAGATAGATAGATAGATAGATAGATAGATAGTACTTTATTTGTCCCACTTCTAAAACCTGTTTTAGGTTAGTTTGAATGGCAAGTCTAATCAGACTTAGTATGAGTGTTCAAACCCTGAAACAGATTGGTGATCTGCCCAAGGATGATTCCTGCCATATGCCTGATGCTGCTCGGCTAGGCTCTGTTTCTCTTGAAAATGAAAGAATTGTGGGACTGACAATTGGTTGTTTAAACAGCTCAATGAGGACCTGTGTATCTAGCTTGGGTTTTCTATGCAGCTGACATGTTCCCATAGTGTAGCTAGACAATACTTTTAGCTGTTTTGTTTCTATATTAAGGTAACAGCAACTGTGGATTTACATTGCGAAATCAACTTCCATGTTTGCAGAATGCAGAATCAAGACTTTTCATTGTTACATGTTCATATTGCAAACCTGGCCACCATGTGTGTAATACACAATTACCACATTGTAACTGGGCTATGCATTTATTCACACGGTGTCTAGAACAAAGTGGTACACACTGTTTGGATTACATAAT
Source organism: Polypterus senegalus (assembly GCF_016835505.1). NCBI lineage: Eukaryota > Metazoa > Chordata > Cladistia > Polypteriformes > Polypteridae > Polypterus > Polypterus senegalus. The sequence continues at coordinate 133,654,571 of NC_053163.1, read as the reverse complement.
CAGGCACCATAGGTCTTCACTGTCCACTCAGTCACTGTGTGTAAAGTTTTCAGCATTATCACATGAGTGTTCAGGTTAAATAATGAGTCTTTGAGTGTCTAGGGTATTTCTCTATCATGTGTCCTGATAGTACTGTTAGTTGTTTAGAGCCAGAATGGTGGTGGTGGTGGTGCTGTGGTTAGCACTGCTACCTTTTAGTTGTAAAATCCTAGATTTGAATCTCAGGCACTGGCACTGTCTGTGTGGTGTTCACATGTGGTCCTCATGCGTAGGTTTTACTGTAACATGTGTCAGGTAATTGCCAAATTAAATGTGTTAAGGTTTGTACATAAGTGTGCCCTGTAATGGACTGGTGCCACATCCACTTCACATCTTAGTCCACTTTAAAAGATGTTATATGGTCCATTATGTTTAGGATCAGAAACAACGTTAGCCCTGTCCATTTTTTTTACTTTGTTGTTATGTGTTCAAGAGTTATCAATATCAAAGAATAAGGCTTTGTCTCTTTTATATCTTCTTGGAATTTGTCAAGACTCATGCTGGGGTTCTTATCTTGGATTTCTCATCAGTTTTTATTCCCAACAAACACCACATTCTTGTTGAAGGACTTTTTTTTTTTAGATGGACTTTAGCTTGGTAGGGTGACTGACTTTTTACAAGACAGGATTCAAAGAGTGAAAGTCAATGGTAATCTGTCTGATATGCCCTCCTCATCTACGAGGGTGTCCCAGATGTGTGTTCTTTCACTTCTTTTGCACTAATTGATGTTGCAGTAAACCTGAATGTAGGTTCAATAATTCCCTATAAGCTCATGACCAAGCTCAGGGGCCTGTGCCTAAACTGCTTCATTGATCAGCTGTTTTTTTTAACTTCCTGAAAGGCAGATCACAGGTGGTTCAAGTGGATGGCCGCACTTCATCATCCCTCACTTCCACCACAGGAGCTCCATAGGGCTGTGTTCTGAGCCCTCTCCTGTACTCTCTCTGCACATATGACTTCACAGTTGCACATGCCTCTAACATCATTGTCAAACTGTTGACAAATCTGTTGTAGGCCTGATATCTAACAGCAGTGACCAGGCTTATCTTAATGAAGCAGTGAGTCTGTCACACTGGTATCAAGACGACAGTCTAATCCTGAATGTGAGCAAGAAAAAGGAGCTGAATGTGGACTGATGAAGAAAACAGTAGAGGCACTACCACCCCTTCAGTATTAGCAGCATGCAGGTGGAGAGGTTGGACAGTTTTAGATACCTTGATATCCATATCTCAGTGAACCTAACCTGATCCAAACACACCTACACTTTGGTGAAGAAGAAACAACAACATCTTTACCACTTCACACACCTCAGGGAATTCAGGCAGTCCTCCCCATTACTGAAGAACTTTTACACATGCATCATTAAACGCATTCTGACAGGAAGTATTACTGCCTGGTTTGGGAACAGCATGTAGCAGGAGTGTATGGATTTACAGAGGGTAGTGTGGTCAGTTGAAAGCATCACAGGGAGGGCATTCCCTAATTCTGAGGACATCTACACCAAGCAATGGCAGACCAGAGCAAAGAAAATTATCACTGAAACAAGCCATCCCAACAATGGGTAACCGATATAGCTTTTATATTCTTCTGAAAGGCATAGTCATCAGAGTTGAGCGACTAAATATTTCACTACATACCGTGTTTCCCCGAAAATAAGACCTACTCCGAAAATAAGTCCTAGCATGATTTTCAGGTTGCTCTGTAATATAAGCCCTACCCCAAAAATAAGCCCTAGTGAAGATCGTCAGCTGAAAAGTAAGGCACCTAAGGCCAGGTTTATACTTCACATGATGCGATGAGTGTGCCAAAACATCCATTAAAATTCCGAGGACGCCTTGCCACAATATCTCTGAAAAGGATGTTCAATGATTACATCCATCAATTCGTGGATGTTCCCATTCCAGCAGCATCGGCGCAAGACAGAAACATAATCTCTGGACGGGGCATCAGCTCATCGCAAGGTGAACACAAGCACACACATACACTGGCGTCATTGTAGCTTCACCAAATACCCAAACCTTCATGTCTTTGGATGGAAAACTGAGCACACTGTGGAAACCCACTAGGAAAACATGGAAACTCTAGGCAGGGATCACAAAGGACGTGACTCCCTGTGAGACAGCAGCGTTACCGTTCTGCCACCGTGTCATCCCATATGTGTAACTATTAGCAGTATTCATTAATTTAAATAAAGTTAACGATTTATCTGTAATATGTAACATACATACTTTAATGCATTTCATAATGAAAGTCATATCAAGTATAAATCTAAGAATTCTAAATATGCAGAGAGCTGGAATATTTTAAATTTAATGTGTTCTGTGTGGCGATGCTGCTTGCCGGTGCTGTCAGGTCAGGAGGAAGACTTATAAGCACGTAGCGATTTAACAACTGGGTCTGGTTTAAGATGACATTTACGACGGTCTACTTTAATGATAAAGTAAACTACAAGAGTACACAGGACATTGAGTTTAAAACTGAAATTTCCAATTTAATCACAAAATAGACATTTTCATTATGTCCTTATTTTTTTTCTCTGTGGCTCAAATACGTCACATTCTGATGGTATTGTAAAGGTGCAAAAAAGACGGCACAGAAGATGGTATGTGAGACTTTTAAAATGTATCGTGTCATTACTTTAGGGAACATGCAACGCTTGAATATCAAAGCACCACAAATGCATTTGTATGTCGGCATTTTGCTTCACAACATCGAACCATTCATCGAACATCAAAACTCGCACATCGATCCTGGAGGATCCTAAAAGCGGCTGGAGTAGCAACAAATTAAGGCTGAAATTCAGGGTTTTGAATGTGGAGAGTTACGACGATATTCCAGAAGAAGATGACATGACTGTACTTGGATAAATGTATATTGTTGTACATGAATAAATATAACATATCCACTGAAAATAAGCCCTAGTGCATCTTTTGGGGCAAAAATTAATAAGACCCTGTCTTATTTTCGGGGAAACACGGTATTATACTGTATGTATGATTTGTATGTGAAAAATATCATTTGAATTTGATTTGATTTTTAATTTTATTTGATCTTAAAATTTACCGAGGACTCAATGATTGTCCATTGAAAAATGGTTTTATTAATTGATGTGATGGGATTGTTCTACAAGATGACACTACAAAAACTAGGAAATAATAATTGATGATAGTCAAAACACCATTTCTCCACAGGAAACAATTATCAAGGACCAGTCACTGCAGACTGTTGATGGTTCTAAATACTTTATATTAATCATAGACTCAAACATTTAATCAAATACAGAAGCAGTCTGCAAAAATTGACAATAACACCTCTTGTGTCTAAAGAAGTTGAGCCATTTTAGTGTGAATGCTAACATCATGTAATTTTTTTAATAAATCTCATACTGAATCTGATTTAACTGATGTCCAGCTGGCTTGGTTTGGAAATTCTTAATGTCTATCCATTTATCCATTTTCTAAACTTGCTTATATGCAGTGCAGGATAGGGAAGCTGAAGGTTATCCTAGTAAACATTGGGCAAAAGGCAGGACAAATACCTGGAATAGACTCCTACCTATCACAGGGTAAGTACACACACACACACACACACACGTACGCACGCACGCACGCATCCAGGGTTTGTTCTTGTCTTGCTTCCAATGCCTCTATGATAAGCACTGGCTCCCTGTGCCCCGGGTGTGGAGAATGTGATATGGTAATGGATGAAGGCTGGAAAAATTAAACTATTGCTGAGCCAAATATGGCCAGGACACCACCAGTGGAAAAGGTCTGTTCAAGATGTTGTGGGTGTAAAGAATATTCATCTCTTACTGCACATACTGAATATTGCTATGCAGTGAGTTAAGCATGAAGAGAAAAATACCAACCCCTACAAACCTAACTGAAATGGCAGTCCAACAGCTATCAATCCTATCTTAAATGGCTATTGCTGACCAGTATAACTTGCAAGAACTGAAATCTTAGATGTAGTAGCAGAATCTGCTGACATTTTTGTTCCTGCAATAAGAGGTGCAGATCCTTCCTTGTTTAAAAACATATGACACAGACATTTGTATCCCAGCTTTCTTCTCATATTCTAAAGATACACAAGTTAAGCAACTCCAAACTAGCTTTGTATGAGCGAATGTTGGTGTGCTTGTGAGAGGACTGCAGAATAGACTGGCTCCTACCTCATGCTCAATTTTGCTAGGACAGGCTCTGACCCCACTAACATAGAAGTGGACTGATTAAGTTAGAAAATGGATGGACAAAATTGTCATCTATTCAGACCACACAACTGTCGCTTTGTATCCAAACTATGAATTTAGTAGTTCTGTGTCAATTTCAGGCATTTAGAAATGTGCCCATGTTGTTCAGTAAGATGACGTGAGCCAATCAGCTCCACGTCACAGATTTGACTGCTGAGAATCAGCACGTGTGCAACTAGATTGGTTGTGCCCAGTCTCAATGACATTTTGGAAACAGTGCTCACTGTACAAGTTAAGTTTGAGTCACCGGGTGAGTTTCTGTCACCTGCTGTCACTGAAGCAGCACATGAACATGTCTGACCTCAAGAATGTCCAGCTGTTTTCCTCCTGGCATTTACACTTCCTCTTCCACTGCAGACCCAGTCCTGTGTTTCAGAAATACAGACATCTGATATATTAGTTTGGTAACTGATATTTACAATTTGGCATATTATACTTTTAAAAGATTTAACAACAATAAAATATAATAATAAATGGGGGATGGGATTTAATTGCCACACAGTTCTGTATAGAAGGAAACTCCACAAATGGTCTGCTAAATAGACTCAAAGGAAGACCCTAATTTACCTTTCTCTGGAAGAAGATTGTTGCTGTGGTTGTTGCTGTGGCTGCTGATGTTGCTGTTCCTCCTCCATCCTGCAGGAGGCCAAAAAAAAAAGGCACACCTATGTTAGCCACCTGTCATTCCTACAACTACCTGCCTATGCTTGTTTGAGTCCACACTTAGTGTATCTCGGACTCGTTTGATGACCTGCTCAGCTCATCTTATTCTTCCGATGAGCTCCTGAGTATTTGTGAACCAAGTAACAGCACCTTTTACATCAGTCATTGAGCTATGATGCCCCATCTCAAAGTTTCGCCTCCCCACCTTAATTAAATAATTCAGTTGTGCCAGATTCTTCAGCTAAGGTCCCTCACCTTCCAGTTCTGTCATTGAACCACAGAATATGTGTCTCAGACAAATCACCTACCGATTTAGTCATTTCATTCTACACCCAAAATCATATCACCTCTAGTTAAATTAACTTGGTTCAAGTGTATACTTGGTCCATGTTTCTTCAGTACCCAATTCAAAATGTAGTTCCTCAGTTCTATAGTGTTTCCAGGTCTAGCCCTTTCAATTCCCACTTCTGATATTCATCTACCAGTGAGTCCTTTACCCAGATGTCCTCAACTCCTAGTTCAGTCATTTGCCTTCAAGCTGTCCTTGAACTAAGTCTGTATTATAGGGTGTATCTGAGCCAGGTTACCACAACTTGAAGTTGAATCACTTGGTTCCAACATGTCTCTGATTCAAAGTCGATTCATCTACCTGTTAGGTCCATCAGTTCTGTTGGGCTACTTGTTGAACTCACTTCATCTCTAGTTCAGTCATTAAACCCTGACGTACCCTTGATTCAACATACTTAACCACCACTTCCATTTCCTTCATCCTAGCATATCCACTGCATGCAGCAGGCCATTTTACTTCTACCAGTCACTCATTTCTAGTATCTCCCCAAGTTATGTCTCCTTACATTCAGACTAATCACTTAGTTTGAAAGTGTCAATGATTCAACAATTCAGCCAACTCCTGGGTGTTCCTGCCCAAAGCACATTAACCCTCTAGTTTAGTCACCAAGGCCAAGTGTGTTCCAGAATGAAGGGACTTCACGTCCCAGTCCTGTCCAGTGATATCTTCATGTGCCTTCTGCGCCACATCACTGTAGTAACCCCTTTTATTCACTGAGTATCAAAGTGCAACTATTTCAATTTACGTAACCTCCCATTTTAGTCTGTTAATACTAGTGTATCAATTAAAGAGCCAAATCACCGCCTTGTTGCCATTTGGGTCGAGTGTGTACCTGAGTCAAGTCAACTCACCTCCTCCTCCTCCTCCAGCTGGTCAGTTCAGGTGTAGGCTTGAGACAAGTCATGTCAGCCCTGTGTGTGTGTGTGTGTGTGTGTGTGTGTGTTTGTAGGATTCAAGTGTTCCAGATGCCAAATCAACTGACACCCTAGTGCAGTTTAAAGATTGTTACATGGCCCATTATTTTTAAGATCAGAAACAAGCTTAGCCCGGTCCATTTTTATAGTCACATGAATGGATTACTTTGATTCTTTCAGAGTCATCATCATTAAAGAATAATGTTTCATATCCTTTTTAACTCTCTTAATGTTATTTTTAATTTTTGGACTTTAACTCGGTAGGGTGGCAGATTGACTTTTTAACAAACAGGACTCAAAGAGTGAAGGTCAATGGCAATCTGTCCTCATCTACAGGGTCTTCACGTAGGTGTTTTTTCTCCTCTTTTGTATGTTCTACATAGTATTGGATGTCACAGTAAAATTAAAGAATAGGTTCATCTTAAAATCTGATGAAGTCAGTGATTGTCCAGTGATTAATTATTTTGTTAATTGGTGTGATGGGTCTGTTCTACAAGCAAACATTACAAAAACTAAGGAACTAATAACTGATGGTAGTCAAAACACCCTTTGTCCACAAGAAACAATTATCAAGAACCAGTCAGTGGAGTCTGTTGATGGTTATAAATACCTTGAGACAATCAAAAAGTAGGCTAAGCCTCAAAACTGTTAATCAAAATACAGAAGCAGTTTGCAAAAATGGACAACAAAACCTCTGCTGACTGAAGTAGTTGAGACTTTTTAGTGTGAATTCTAACATTATGTAATTTATTTTACTATACTGACTCTGTCTTAACTTATGTTCTACTGGCTGGGTTTGTAAAATCTTAATATCCATCCATTCATCCATGTCCTAAACCCACTTATGCAGAGCAGGGTCACAGGAAAGCTGAAGCCTATCCCAGCAACCATCAGGCACAAGGCAGGAACAATCCTTGGACCTGGGTGTCAGTTTATCGCAGGATGAACACAGTCACACACACACACACACACACATCAGGGCTAATTTATCATCATCAATCTACCTAATCCACATGTCTTTGGACAGCACAAGTACCACTGCAGAACCAAAGTGTTAATATTAGCAATAAAAAAATACAAGATAACAAATCAAAATAACAAATCTGACAACTCAATTTAATAAGCAACTATTTAAGAAAACAGACAGAACTCACTGTCTACATTCATAACTGCGGTTGTTGCCATGCTATCACAGGTTCAGGGTTACAAGAAGTAAAAGCAATTGGTTCAAATACTCCTTTATCCCAACTTCTATTAAGCTTCTAAATATCTTGTATGTTAATAAAGATCTACACACTTAAATCATGGCTGACCAGTTATCACTCATGTCAATCTCTAATAATTATGGTTTAAATTTTACATGCAAGAAGTATGATCTGATGTTACACCAAAGGTGGGCAACGTCAATCCTGGAGGGCCACAGTGGCTGCAGGTTTTCATTCTAACCAATTGTTTAATTAGAAACCAATGCAATGTTAGGTTCTTATAGAGTGGTTTTTTTCCTTTCCAAGGACGTCATCCAAATGATTTGAAGCCTAAAACTGATCATTTTCAGTCTGTCACATTTTTCTCTTAAGTGTTTTTATCAAACCAAATAGTGAATGAAGAATCCACTCAGGAGTAAATGGAAACAAGTTAGACAGAGCACTGCTGGTTCATTTGCATCTTGTTGCTAATAAGGGGCCATTAAAAACAGTGAATGCAGCCGTTTAAGATTGAAATAAGCAATTAAAGGTGGGGAACCTTAATAAGTGAGACCACTAAAATGAAGCATCAAAATGTCACTTGAGCAATAGGTGCTTCATCAGCAATAACTGACTTCTCATTAAGAAAATGAGTTGCAACAAAAACCTGTAGGCACCGCAGCCCTCCAGGACCGACACTGTTCACCCCTGTCTTACACCATAAACATTACGCTCAATGTTATATATTTTTTTATTTGTACAAAGGTTATGTTGAATGGCTGAGTTATTCCTTCCTATGTTATTAATTTGATGTAATGGTGCCTATGTAAAAAAAAAACATCAACAATAACCTGAATTAAAGTGAAGCTGACAAAATGTTAAATTAATAATAGTCTGAGGAAACAGAGGAATTCAATGAGTATTACTATACCTTTCCTTTCGAGCCTTAATCCTCTCCTCTTCGTACCTGAAAAAAAAGGCAACAGTGAACAACGCTGTTGTATGCAATGACTTTAGCAGAACAAGATACAGCGTAACGTCAGATTTTCTAACGTATGCGCCATTCCCATGGAGGATCTTTAATGCCCTCTGCTGTTGAAAGGTACGTACTGCTGGACACATTCAGGAATCTGCACATGGTCCATAGGGATGATCTGCTCCAACTCCTCCAGGCTATGCACGTATCTGATTTTGTTGATGAACTTCACACTAGACAATTGGAGAGGAAGAGGAACATACATCAGTTTGAAAAAGCACTTATAAAGAAATCCGGCAGCTAATCCAAATATGTTTAAGGCAGTGAGTGGTATGACAATAAGAGTTGCCAACGGATATATGAGATTAATCAGGAAGGTTGGCTTTGTTCAGGGAGCCAGTCTGGACTCTCTGGAGACAGCAGTGGAGTGAAAGATGTCCGCTAAGCTGCTGAATAATATCACATGATCAGCCCGAGGAGCACTTTCAGGCCAAGGCCTATTCTATCAAGAACCTCTCAGGAGCACTGCCAGAGACCATACAATGTATCCTCTTGTCAAACAATATATTTTTCTGCCATTTTAATATGTCAAACTAAATAATTTGTGGACAAACCTATGTATTTCTTTCATTGCTTAGACGTTTGTGAATTAGGTGCAGTTTTTATTTGCTGTTAATATGTGTGGACTGATGTAACACTGCTTTAGTAATGTTTCCCTTTGGGATCAATAAAGTAACTATGTATCTTATATAGTGCCTTTCACATCTACTGCATCTAAATGTGTTTGTTCTTTTTTTAACATGTGGACAAATCAAGATTTTATCTTTATATCTTATCATTTTAACAGTATATATAGATAAATATAATATACTGTACAAGAAACACCATGCCACATTTACATTTTGTAGTCATTGTATATAATTTAAATAAAAATAAATGCAAATTTTACATGTGGAAAAAGTATGTTCACCCTTACATTTATCACTACATCAAAAACCTCAAATTAGAATTGGATGCACCAGGTTAGGTGCAAATGATTTTTAGAACATCATTAGAGAAGATCTTTCCTTAACTGGTCTTATTTACACCTCAGATATTTACTTTGGTTTGCTCTTTGATGTTGAAGTGCGTGTTGTCATCATGCTGAGATCTAAAGAGCTTCACTGAGGCCTTCAGAAAAATGATTCTAAATGCCTGTGAGTCTGAGAAGGGATTCAAAAAGATCTCCAAACAACTGGAAATAAACCATTTCACTGTCTAAAAAATCATCTACAAGTGGAGAAGATGACAATCCAGGCCAGGCAGCCTCAGCAAGTTTAGCCCAAAATCAGACCACAAGAAGATGAAAGATGTCTCTAAGAAGCTGAGAATTTCCTCAGAGGACATACAGGTAGCACTTGTGCACGAGTCTACCATAAAAACGAGGCGGCACAAATTAGACCTACATGGAGGAAACGTTTACTCTCCAGAAAGAATGTCAGGGCAAGACAAAAGTGTGTCCATGAACATCTAGGCAAAGAGTGGGACTCCTGGGACAATGGGCTCTGAACAGATGAGGCAAAGGCAGAGTTATTTGATCACAGTACCCCAAGACATATTTGTCGAAAATCAAAGGCTGCATTTGATCAGAAGAACTTGATACCAGCTATAAAGCAAGGTGGGGAGAATATGCTTGTTTGGAGCTGCTTTCTTGCATCAAGACCTGGACAGCTCGCCATCACAAAATCCACTATGAATTCCTCATTGTACTAAAGGCTGCTTGAGGGTAACAGGAGATCAGCTCCCAGAAGATTGAAGCTCAACCTTAAGTGGACATTGCAACATGACAGTGGCCATAAACTAGCCAGTAAATCCACCAAGGATTGGCTGAAAAGAAAGGAATGGAGAGTTCTGGGATGGTCAAGTCGAAGCAACAATCTGAATCCAACTGAAGTGGCTTTGGAGGGATTTCAAACAGGCCGTGCACACAAGACACTCTTCAAACATCACACAGCTGAAAGAATTCTGATAGAAAGGTAGATTTTATTTGTCCCAAAGGGAAATTAAATATTTTATAGACACTGAAGAGAAAAACTATAATATAATATAATATAATATAATATAATATAATATAATATAATATAATATAATATAATATAATATAAATATCCATTCATTATCCAACCTGCTATATCCTAACTACAGGGTCAGGGGGGTCTGCTGGAGCCAATCCCAGCCAACACAGGGTGCAAGGCAGGAAACAAACCCCGGGGAGGATGCCAGCCCGCTGCAGGGATAATGTAATATAATATAATATAATATAATATAATATAATATAATATAATATAATATAATATAAAATCCCATGATTCTACATGTAGGAGTGTGAAAACATTCTTATAGTCAATGTCAGAGACTGCTAGACAGTTCTAGGAAATGCCTACAAGAGGGGGACAATACCAGCTTTTAGAACCAAGGCTAGACTTACCATTTCATTGGATAAATTGTTGCAAAGTAATTTTTTTTTAAGTATGGGTAATACCCCGCCGGGATGCCTTATGATTCCCTTCCTGATTGGAATGTCAAGACGTCAGGAACCAGCAGGGGATCAATTCATGCCCGACCATTCTAGGTGGCAGTGTCCCTCATGTAGGGCCCCAGTCTTTACACCTGCAGGGCAGAATGGATATTGGAGTCCAGAGGTGGAGCCCTGTAGGGTTTCTGGGGGGACAGTGGAGGGTGCTGCTGGGTCAAGATCTCCCTGCCTTTCTTGTAGCCCGGAAGTGCTTCCAACTGATCATGTAATGTTCCCAAAAGTACTCCCGGATTTGCCATAAAAAAAGCCTGCTTCCATAGCACAGCGTCTGAGTTGAGAGGAAGTGGGCATCACTCAGCTGGCGGATGGAAGGAGGAAAGATTCAGAAGTTTATTGTGTTTACAACTGTATTAGTAGCTTATTATTGGAAGGACAGCTGGAGAGGTGCTTCAGAAAGAAATAAATGATTATTCAATCAACGTGTGGTGCTCTCTGGTGCCCCCTTGTGGTCACACTTTCAATTTTGTGTGTGGCACAACTGCAGGGTGATTAGGGCTAAATGACTTTAAATAAACTTGGCTCAAAATATAATCTAGTTTCTCTGCTCAGTAGGTTGTCATGAACACAATTGGCAAAGGAATGAAGATAGGAGACTGTCCTTGTGCTACAGACAAACTCAATTTGAATGTTTGCTGTACAGAAAATTGGAAAAATACTTTTAAGAGAAAAGGGCATTCATAAAAATGCTTACCTTATGAAAGGCCTGGAAATTGCCAAAACAGTGCGAATAAACCAGGAAGGATGAGCAATTATGAGAGACTTCAGATTTTTCCGCAGCCTGTACCAAGGGTTAAAAAATTAATGTGAGTAACCACCTAGTCATAATTTCTAAAGCCACTTTTCCAGTTAGTATTGCGCATTACATTTACAGTACACACGTCTTCCAGCTACCTACCTCCTGTCAATCATCTGATAGCACTTCTTGAGCCAGCCCAGCCCTGGCATCCTGCGTCGTGGCGTGGCTCCATTTAAGTAAATAATCATGTAGTCCTCAGCCACCAGAAGCTCCAGGCTGCTGATCACATAACTGCAAATAAAAGATACAAAAATGCTTTGAGATGAAAGCAATAGATAGATAGATAGATAGATAGATAGATAGATAGATAGATAGATAGATAGATAGATAGATAATCCTGTAGGATGTATAGCAGAGCTTCAAACCCCAGACACAACTGGACCAAAGACAGTCTCAGATTCAAAAGGCTTGTTTTATTTTTAACAAAATTCCTTATTGCAGGATTTGATTCCTCACAAGCACACACTTCTCTTCTCCTTCCTTTCTTCCTTCCTTCCTTCCAAATAAAGCAGAGCAGCTTCTTTCATGCTGGTGCCAGAGTATTGCATTTAGAAAGTAATTCCAGGTCAGGGGGAACTGAGATACAACAAGTGGGTTTCTTTCCTGGCAGCGGCCCCTGAAAACCCAACAACATCGCCCTGCACAATGATAGAACCCATGGAGCCCTGAAGGCATCCAAAGCGGAGCCACATATGACATCCATCAAGTAGTAAGAACAGCGACCTTTGTCCATCCAGCGCTGCTGCCCCCAAACTGTGGCAGGGAACAGTGCCCATCCATCCTTGGTGTTGAGTATCCTCTAATAGGGCCAACTAACTAGGCCAGGAAGCATCATGTGATCCGGACAGGATCACTGTCCATCAATAATTTTGTTCTTTTATAGCGGTCTCGTGTCTGTGAGGCACATCAAGCACATCCCACAGATAGATAGATAGATAGATAGATAGATAGATAGATAGATAGATAGATAGATAGATAGATAGATAGATAGATAGATAGATAGATAGATAGATAGATAGATAGATAGATAGATAGATAGATAGATAGATAGAGATGCAATTGTAAGGCACTAAATAACCGACAGATGATAGATAGATGGTGGCACAGTGGGTAGTGCTGCTGCCTCGCAGTTAGGAGACCCGGGTTCGCTTCCCGGGGCCTCCCTCCGTGGAGTTTGCATGTTCTCCCTGTGTCTGTGTAGGTTTCCTACGGGTACTCCAGTTTCCTCCCACAGTCCAAAGACATGCAGGTTAGGTGCATTGACGATTCTAAATTGGCCCTAATGTGTGCTTGGTGTGTGGTTGTGTGTGTGCCCTGCGGTGGGCTGCCAACATGTCCGGGGATTGTTTTCTGCTTTGTACCCTGTGTTGGCTGGGATTGGCTCCAGCAGATCCCTGTGACCCTTTAGTAAGGATATAGCAGGTTGGATAATGGATGGGTGGATGGACTATAGATAGATAGATATTTGCCCTAAAGGGGGAATTCAATAAATAGCCAATAATTAATACACACCAGAATTACTAATAATGAAGAAAACATCAATCTTGGCTAAAGTTAGGGTGGGCCACACAGGAGAGGTAGGTGATGGTGTTATTTGTTTTATATCAGATGGTCAATATTTTAGATGATCCTAATGAGGAGAGCAGGTTGATGACAGGAGCCTGCCAGTTCAGACATTTGTGTTCCTGAATCAAACTGCACTTTTTCTACCTAAAGCAGTCACTACTTAAAAGTTAATCACAACTGCAAAGCCATTTTGCAAAAGCACAAGAAGTGGGTTACGCTCAGCTACTTACAGGAAGAGGTTCTCCATGATGTAGTGATAGTCAGGGCAGCTGCTGTCAGGGAGATAACAGGCGGCAAACACGATGATAGCATTCAGACCTTCACCATAATAACCTATAAGGTAAAATACAAGTTTGTTAAATTTGCTACCTTGTCCAGTCTCTTGGCTGCTTGGTCACTTGCTTGCCTTTACATGCGCTCTTTTTCTGTCTCTCTTCCTGCCTCATGTATTTGCTCTTTCAATGGTTGACTGCCAAGAGATACTCCTATACACTCATCAATGTCTCTTTCAGTTCCTTACTCAGTGCCACCACCCTTTTACTCCTTCACTAGTCACTTATTCTGTCAATTTCTTCCTACTTTCCACTGTCAAGGGCTCAATATTCAATGATTTTCTTACATGTTCACACACAGTATTATCAATCCATATGTTTAATAGGTGCTAACGATCTTATTTTTTCATTAACCTTCTCACTTACCTGCTCACTATGTTGCTTGCCAGCCAATTCACTAAATAGCTCAGTAGCTTCTCACAATAACCTTCTTATTTGCTCCCTCTCTTGCTTACTATTTATTCACTTTGTCAAGTATTTGCTCACTAGTTTCTCACAATCTAACTCAGTAGTCTTTTTGCTCAATCTCACACTTTTCTGTTTGCTCCTGTCAGTTCCTTGCTCATTAGTTTACTGACATTCTCACTCAGTGACATTCTCTGCTATTCATTTGTCCACTAACTATTCATTGTCTTTTCTTCTTCGTGCGCTCAGACTGCTCAAAGTCTTACTGAGTCATTTTCTCATCCTAGCTGATGCTCACCTGATTACTCAGTTTTTTTAGCTCTTTCAGTGAACTTCCGACATGTTTGTTTGCTGATCAACTGCTCAGTCTTACAAACAAACTTCTCAAGGACTCAGGCTACAACCACATTAATATGTTTTTGTTTAAAAATGCAGACATTAGGCTCTATTTTCTTCATTTGTCCACATTTCCCTGCCATTTTTAACCCCTGAAAGTGGAGACTTTTGAAAATGCTGTCCAGAGCCATATACAGTACTTCAGAAAATGCCAGCTCAGCTCTTGAGATGTGAATGGATGAAAACATTGACTTTCTAAAATTCAGACTCTAATCGTGCTCTCATTTCTTTTTGCTTATAATGTAGCACTTCCTGGATTGGATCCTGCTCATCACAATGTCTCATTCCCTGACTGGTCACCTTTTACAAAAGAAAAACATATTTCAACTAATGGCGTTGTTAGGGGGAGTGTCTTCCAGAAACTTTAGCCAATGATTACTGTCATCCAGCCCCCAATCCTACTCTTTGATGTGATCTTCATACACAACTTGCTTGAAAACCCCAAACAACCATCTAAGGGCTCCTCAGTTTGGAGGGCATCTCTTAAAACTAACGACACGCCTGATTCCAACACAAAAAATATAGGCAGAGAGGGGCGAGTTGCTTTCCATGGCACTTGTTCTGTTGTTTATGTGTATCCATCTAAGTTGCTTTCTGTATAGATCTAATTATGCAATTTTCATTACACTTTAACTTATTAAGTTTATTACATAGAAAATCACCCAAAAAATCCTGGACCATCGAGAAGTGTGAGAACTGACGACATGAAGAATCGTCTTCACGTCGAACTGGAATCGTCCCCACATAAATCAAAGTCATCCAGACGATCTGGATCTACATAATTAGATCTGGACCACCCTGTACAGTCTGAATCATGCATACATGTGCTATGGTTGCAGGGCTGGTGGTGTTGTTGTCCCTTTAGGGATTTTTCCACTGGTGCACACAGGCACATTGTAAGGGATTATCTACGTCATATGCGTTTTAGTGTGGATGGTGATACTTCGGTAAACAATGTCAAAACATCATTGTGGACAGAGATTGTTTGAGTTTAAAAGCACAGTTTTAAATGAAAATGTAGTAGTGTAATAACCTCGGGTACTCAACAGCTGTTCACATTAACTCTCAGTCCTCGCTCACTCCCTTGAGCACTAACCGTCACTCAAAGCTACTCATAATCGCAGTGAGTAACCTTTATTCCTTCATTGCTCAATAGCATTCACAATTTCATTGGCATCACTCACTTGATCACTAACTGCTCACAATCTTCTTTATTACTAATCTGGTCACTAGTTGCTGACGTCCATGCTCACTGACCTTGTGAATCAATTGCTTCATTAAATCAGAAGTTTGTAACCCTTACTTCATTGTTCACTAACAGTCGTCAATCACTGGCCCTTTCTTTTACTCCTTTGCACCATAATGGCTAACTCTGCAACTTGCTCACTAACTACTCAAAATGTCACTCAATTCTGGGCATGCACCAAATTAACAACATTTTGGACAAAAATCTTTGCATGCCTATCAGACAATCTTGGCGGCACAATCACTCCTAATCCATTAACAGCTGTTTGGTGGGCAAACCAACTGTAATTTCCTTTACTACACTACTAGCATGTAGACTTATCTTGCTTGGCTGGAAGAATCCCACCCCATCACTCTTAAGTCAGTGAATAACCAATGTTCTATACCAGGGGTCTCAAACTCCAGTCCTAGTGGGCCACAGTGGCTGCAGGTTTTTATTCTAACCCTTTTCTTAATTAGTTAACTGTTTTTCCTGCTAATTAAGTTCTTTTGAGTTAATTTTCATTGACCCCTTAATTGTTTCTTTTTCCTTAATCAGCAGTCAAACAATAATGAGACACAAAATGAGCCAAAACAACTGGTGTCCATCATACAATATCTGAAAATAAAGAAAGGTGAAGGTCTCAGGAATGCTGATCTGCTCAGGTCCCCAAAACATTTTAAGAGTGTGCTCTTAGAAAAGAGAAAATCTACAATTTCGGAAATGTATGCTATTTACACAGGGAGATCAGCAGCAAGCCATGGAATTAAAGAACGGGTTTAATTAACAAGAGTCAGCGCCTCATTAAGCAACTGGTTGGAGTGAAATTGTTTGGAATTTGAGGCCCTGACTTAGTTGTTCTTCTGTTGGCTCACTCACTTCTGTTTGGGTGCCATTTAAGGAAAGAAATGAAGCAATTCAGAGCAACGATGAAGAAATTCAGGGAAACAAATCTGAAAAAAAAACAAGTCAATTAAAATGAATTCACAAGAAGTTAATTAGCAGCACAAACAGGGCACTCATTAAAAAAAGGATTAGAATGAAAACCTGCAGCCACGGTGGTCCTCCAGGATTAGAGCTGGCGACCCTTGTTCTATACTACTTGAAATCGGAAAAAATCTACTTCTCACTTAGAGGATCTGCTCAGAACTTTTTTAAAAAAATACGGCAGGATCAAAACAATAACATTTAAGAATAAGCTTCCATTTCAGGGAAAAGGATACTGTTTTTGTCTTGCTTCTTTTATAGAGTAGCATCAGTTGCTGGCTCTTCTCTCTTTCTCTTGGGTGGGGGTCTAATTATGCTATGATTTGTTAAATTTGTCTTGACTGTATGGAATTTTATCTGTTTCTAATTAAAATCAACACTTCAACAGCCATGGACACTGTGAGAGGGACTTTAAAGTCACAGTGCTTATGGGCAACTTCAAAACACAGCAAGAGAGAAAAGAATGGGAAGTTAAGCTCATGTTAAAATGTAATACATTACAGCATGGCTTGAACAGAGACAAGAGTTTTATAGCCAGATATGAAGACTGTTTGCATCTCTCAGACTGACACAGACAACCTGACTACAGATCTGCATTGTTTTGAAAAACTCATCACAAACGTCAAAGGACTTTATTGGACAGTTATCTTATCTAAAGATCTTGACCATTCATTGTTCTTCTATCTCCTGTTAAATTAATCTTAGCCTGAATGAACCTATTAATTTTTTACATTTAAGAGTTTTCATTTAAAAATTTACCATTGTTGTTTCTTGTCCTAGTGTGTGGATATAAACACAGGAAACTTCAGTTTCTGTATTACATCTTGCCTGAAGAAGGGGCCTGAGTTGCCTCGAAAGCTTGCATATTGTAATCTTTTTAGTTAGCCAATAAAAGGTGTCATTTTGCTTGGCTTTTCTCTACATTCATAATGGCTAACACGGTACAACAACCTAGTATTAAAATCAATAAAATATAAAAAAAGTCACTCAGTTGCTATCGCACTCATTCTGTCACTTACCTGCTCATTCACTCCTTCCCTGCCTAGCTTCTCATAGAACTTCTCACTCACCTTGTTATTTTCACACCCTCACTTCCTCTTTAAAGTTTTTACACACTCAGTTCCTAACAGAACACTTTTTCTCACTCACTAATAGTTCACCCTTCCATTTATATACTTAGTTGCTTAATTACGCACAATTATGGTGCATGGTGGAGCAGATAGAGCAATTTACATGCAAAGTCTGAAAGAATACTATGGTGTCAATAGTACAAATAACAAAATCTAATCACTTCACTTGTAATATCTGATTAAAAACTCAGAACAGTCCATTTAAAGTTCATTATTTAACTCAATTTGCAAGCAATTTGGCAATTTCACTACCTTACCTGGAACTGCAATGGTCTTTACTCAGACACCCATGACCATACATTATCCAGTTACAGGGTCGTGCGATCAGGGGAGGCAACATCGTGAAAAGTAAAAAAAACTAATAATAGCGACGAGCCTCACCTCACCTCACCTCGGCCTACACTCTCAGACTGGCTAATATCTTTAATGAATGTGTGTAACATATTTAGTCTTGCTGATTGGACATAAAACCACAGTGAAAAGACACAAGGTGAGGCAGGCAGTACCGTGTCGCACTGAAGGGGGCGCCTGTGAACCCACCATTGCTTGTTGCTGCTGTTCTTCTATGCAGAGGCCCAAAGCACCAATAAGTTAGCGATATCAGAAAGTCAAGTGCACTGCAGTGGTCCGTTTATTTGGGTTTTTTGTTCCAACTGACTGACAAAACAAAAGATTAAGACTTTTAAAATTAAAGGAAAGTAAGGAGGACTTTTACAAGAAAGTGACAGAGGTTTTCGTGGAGAAGGATAGGTGCATGAACTTCATTTACAAATAAAGGTTAGACAATAAACGGTTTTGAAATTTATAAAAAAAATGGGATTAGACTAGGAAAAAAAATCCAGTATTTAAAAACTAAATTTTGACCTTAAATAAAATATTGTTTTATTTTTCTTGTTATCCTTTTGTTGAACAATTTGTATTAAAATTGAATTAAAAGAATTAAAAGCTCTTAAAAACAACTAAATATTTCAATTAAGGTCAAAATTGAAATCAGTTTTTTTTTGTACACCACTCAATACTTTCATTTGTACTGAATGAGTATGAATTATGGAATTGCAATGGCAAGTTTAGAACACATGGAGGGTGAGGAGCAAATGTGCTCTCTCCGCTCTCTCTCTCTCTCGTCGCTATAAATGTGACATTCCTTCTTAGCCAAATATGTACCTTACCTACTGTGTGTGTGTAAATAATGCTGATGAGATATGAAACATAACCAGTAGTCAATGTGCATGCTGGCTGCCAACTGCATAGTGAAAAAGCTACTCTTTTGGGTTCATATATCTGTAAATCTGACTGAAGGAGTCAGTGCCTCA
The DNA here is from genome assembly GCF_016835505.1 of Polypterus senegalus. Taxonomy (NCBI): domain Eukaryota; kingdom Metazoa; phylum Chordata; class Cladistia; order Polypteriformes; family Polypteridae; genus Polypterus; species Polypterus senegalus. The sequence continues at coordinate 133,635,472 of NC_053163.1, read as the reverse complement.
CCAGCCATGAACCTCACCGCACTTCACTGTCCAGTTACCATGTTTTTCAAACTTACTGTTTATAGGGCTATAATCGGACATGACCACAATTTTACTTCCACACGGAATTGACCTGCATCCATTTAAAAATCTTCCCAGACAATTGTGATGGCTGCCAATCGAGAAAGGAAAGTCTAGGCTACATTTTTCAGCTTATTACCTCTACAACTTTATCCAGTATAAACTGTGAATAAAACAGATGAATTGTATGCCCATATTGTTAGATATGAAATGGTAAAGAACTGCAAGAAAAATTCCCTGAAGAAGAAATCAGTTCTACAAAATTATAGTTTGAGCTTCTTATCATTGCTCAAAGTGATCATAAAGATGATTCAGCATTGTTCAAATCATGTTTGGCATTAGGATGTGAATGACAAACTTCAACCATAAGACATCTGTAGGAGCCATGCTATCTAAATAGACATGCATTCATTTTCTGTCCTTATCCAATTCAGGGTCACTGGAAGCATTAGGTGCAAGGTGCCATTTTAGAGTTGCTAATTAAAATTACTTGTGTGTGTCTTGGTAATGTGGGATGAAAGGCAACATCTGGGAGAAAATTCATCCAGACACAGGTGAAACATTTCGACTGCACACAGCTAGTGCTTAGCACCAGGTTTCAAACCTGTCTCTCTGGCAGCACTGTGAGGGAGCAAGCAACTTTGTGCCACCTTCCTGTACCCGAGTGTAACTCACAAAGGCCAAAATGATCAAGAATGTTTAATTAAATTATTTAATAGTTTCCAAAGATTTGCCATGGTTTCTGTATTCAGTTGTTTCTAACTCTTGTTAGACTATCTCAGGGGTCCTCAATCACGGTGGTCCTGGAGAGCCGCAGTGGCTGCAGGTTTTTGCTCCCACCCAGTTGCTTAATAAAAAGCACTTATTGCTAAAGCAACACTTCTGCTTCACTTTAGTGATTTTGAGCCCTTATTGCTTAATTTTGTCTTAAACAGCTATTTTAATTGCTCCTTATTATCAATAACATGCAAATGACAAGAGAGAGCTGCATTTCTCCATTTAGCTTATTTACATTTACACCTGTGTGTATTTATCTGCACTATTGGGTTTAATTAAATACTTGGAAGAAAAATGAAGAGAAAAAAGTGAAGGACTGAGAATTACTCGTCCATTTTAGCCTTCAAATCATTTGCATGATAGAAAGGGAAAGAAAATCTAGGATATGAGAATGACCTGACATAGCTGAGTTCATTTAATTTCATAGCTTGTTAGTGCTTTATTGGCAAGAATTGCTTTCTAATTAAGCAACCAGGTCAGAACAAAAACCTGCAGCCACTGCGGCTCTCCAGGACTGGGATTGAGGACCCCTGGCCTATCTGGCAGATTTGCTCCAGCTCTCTCCATTTCCATGGATGTTGCTTATAAATTACAAACTTCTATCTTTCAGTTCATCAACTTGTATTTCATTATTTTCCATGTCGGTATGTATCCATCTTGATGTCTCCAAGTTTTCCAACTTCCAGAACCTTATCTACTAAGTCTTCTCCTCTCATACTGTGATCATACGTGACTTGATGTCATCTAGTGATTGATTATTCCGATGTGTTGGAAAGGCTGACATGAACTAAATGGATTCATCTTGTGACGCCTGTGTATAAGTCTTTTCTATAACAAGAGATTATAGGCATCGGTTTTTCTGCTACTCTGCTTTACTGACTGCCAGGCAATCAATATAATACTGTATGTCGCTGCTAGAAAGAACATTCCTTTGACTAGAGTCATATCTTAGTTGCCAATGCAACTCTTTTTCTAGGTTTTACAAGGCTTATTTTCTAGAAGGAGCTATCTTTTTATTTTGTTCCAGTTGTCTTCAGCTAAGAGGATCTTGGAGACCAGAACAATACATTTCTTTAGCAATCACTGTGTCTCCATTACCTACTACCACTTGTTTGACATAATCTTGATTATGTTAATAGTGAGTAGTAAGCCAACAATGGAGTATTATTCTATTCTTTTCACCAGGAGGCTTTTCAAAGCGTTTTCACTTTCAGATAGTGAAATGGTGGTCTCTGTGTATGTAAAACTGCTGTTTCTTTCTTCACCAGTTCTAACGTCTTTGTGCGATGTTCTTCCAAAAGGAGTTTCACTGAAGAACTGAGTGGTGACTCTCCATTTGAGTCAATTTCTTAAAATGCACTTTGAGCTCTGTCATCAGGTAAGAATCTGAACTACAGTAAATCTTCTTTGCTCAGCATTGAAATATTGTTAGCTCACCGCCAAAGCAATTTCTTAGCTTTACTTTTCACAATAGCAATCCAGAGCAAAGTGCATTATTGTCTCTTGATCGTGAACCTACTCATTCTCTTCAATTATTTGTGATACTGCCAGACAATAGTGTTTTTCACCATTGGTGAATAATTTGGTCCCCATCTTAATAATTCTTCTCACCCATTATTGATTTCTTTATTCCCTTTTCTCAGTTACTGTATTGATTCTCTATAGCTGGGTCCCCATGCCATAAATAACCGTGCTTCTAATCTTAGGCTTTAAACTGGATTGGGCATAAAGATGAACAAAAAGGTATCACCTGAGACACACTATGGTGTCATCGGTCTTAAGTCAGGGCAATCAGCTTGTTTGCTCCCTCACTCTCACGGTCTGTGAATGTTCCACTGTTCTTCTTTGTTCTTCTAGTTACAACTTTCAAGGGGAGTAGACTCCTTGCATTTATTCCTATAAATCTGGCAGTAGGTGCCAATATGCTTTAGGTTTTGAGTAGGCTTAATACAATTGGCATTCATTCAATAGGCCATACCTGAGAGCACTGCACTGCTCACCTCCATGGGTGACGACCCGTAGGTATGGCCGAATGACTTGCATGTCAATACGGTGTTCCTGTTCTCCGATTATCACTGTCCTCCACAGCCGCCCATTGGAAGATTGTCCCTCATCATCATCGGTCCTGCACTCTGCTCCATCTTTAGGAGGCCCCTTGGCAGCAGCAACAGGTGTGTCATCTGTAAGAATTAAGGCTTAATTAAATCAAGTATTCTGAAGTTCTCCTTCTGCCCTCCTTCATTCCCTTCATTTATCTCACCTTCCCACTCTAGTTCATTGCCATTACTTATGAACTCCAGGGAATCTGTTTCATCAGGTGTCTCAATATCATCAACGTTGATATCCAGGTCATCAGGTGTGTCCAGGAAATCATCTGAAAGAAGTGATCCTTCACTTTGATCCAGAGATAGATTCATTTCTGGGGCCACAAGTGTCCTTCGTTTCCGGTGAGTTCCTCCTCCTCCCCCTCCGCCTCCCACATTTAATGAAGTTGGGGGAGCTGCGGAAGTGAAAGGACACAGAAGTAAAGAGAGGGAAGTATAAATTTCACATTTCTATCTGTAGAATTAATCCAGCAAGCAGCATACTCACAGGTTCTGCTGTCATCACCCAGGCCACCCATGGACTCCATGTCCATCTCTTCTGGAAGTGGTCTTTTTGGGAACAAAAATGAACTTGTCAGCACAATTAAGCAATGTCAAAACCTGAATAAACCAATAGCATTTGAAGCACAAAGCCTACTGAGTGCTGCTATTTGTTTACTGGGTAAAGCTCATTTTGAGATCTTCATAATGCAAGATAAGACATGTAAACAAACCAGAAAACCTTTCCTACTGACCCCACCACAGAAAAAGAAGAAGATGCTAGCCAGCTATAAATGATAAGAGATGAATGAAATGGCCTTGATAACCTACACTGCAGGATCATATTCAATCCTAGTCTAGATATGACAGTACCCTTCAGCTCCAGTAATACTGGCTGAATGTCTCTATTGGCTTGAACAGGTCTGTGACCCTGACAAATGGACGAGCGATCATTTAATTCAGCCACAACAGTTCAGTAATCTTCACGACTATTGCTGCTAGAAGACTGCCCTCATAGGGCATGGCCTAATCATCATTGCAATCTTATACTCTGACTGTGTTGCACTGTAGCCACCTTCTGCAGCAGGCAGCATATACAGAATATACATCATCAGTTCTAAAGACTAACCTCTTGTTGAAATGGCTCGGTACCTTCCTGAATAAAACACTGCCCACAGCTTCGTAGTAAATGTGCTTTTCCGGATTGGGCCTTTCAGCCTCCTCCTACAGCTCCGTTGCTGCCTAAATCTCTCATATCTCCATTTTCCTGAGGATCATCTTGTTTTGTTAGTTGCTGTGGAGCATCACATGATGCTCTGTGCCCATATATGGCAAGGCCTGCATCACCCCCTTAATCTCACTCAGCCACTGCTTGGCTGTATGACTGCCAGAACTGTTCCTCCCTCTCACATCCCTTCCCCAGCCTCTGTTACCCCCTTGTCTTCCTCATATGATCCTAGAGCCTTAACACCCCTATGAATGCCGCAAGTCTCTTTTTTTTACTCTTACTCCACTGTATTTTCCTCCTAATGCTTCCCTATCTGTCTCCTCCTCTGCATCAGAGTAATTTTCCTCTTAGTGTTGCCATGACAACTGTCTTCTCGTCCTCCTCATCCTGCTCTCTCTCTCTCCGTCTTTCTTGCCTGCCTCTAACAACTCATTAGCTCTCCTCCATCTCTCCTCCTTCTTTCCCTTGCTTCCCTACCTCCATCCTCCATTCACCCTGTAATTTTCCTTCCTTTGCTTTGCATTGTCAGGACAGCTCATATTATTTCCTCTTGTTCCCACTGCAGCAATGCACATTACATTTAAAGAATAAAGAATTGCAGAATAAAGAATTACTAAAGAATTTACATCTTTCTAGGGCAAAAATGTGTTCCTTTAAATGTATTTACATTTCACCTGTAGGACAAAATCAGTAAGAATGCTCAAATCTTAGTTTTCTAAAGAAAATCGTATCTAGCAGAATGCAAAAATGACATCAAATCTTGACAAAATTTTCTATGTGGTTTGTGTATGTTTTTTTTTTTTTAAAGTGGCAATGAAATTTTGACGTTTTAATTTAAAACTACATATACTTCAGTTACATGTGGATAAATGGTAATGTCTTTCTCGGTTTTGGACATGAGCTTCAAACACAAACCTATGACACTTAAAATTAAATTCAAATTCTTGAATTCTTAATTCTGTTGACTTTTGGTGGCACTTTCAAAATGTCTTTAGCTCTTAAAATCAATTTATAGCAGCCTTGAAAGAATTTACTTGCACCACATTGACATATGAAATATGAGCATAAAGCAAGCAGATTATGTGATTTATCTCATGGCCCGTTATGTGTTGGAGAAGAGCAAGAAGGTAAAGAAACTCTGGGACAACTGAGCATTAGGCGCTGAGCTGGAAGGTAATTTAATTCAAAGATATGCTGTGGGTCAGCAGCTGGGCCCGGAGGTCATTAGAGTCCTAAACATGCCAAGATGTCATTTGTCTCAATTGCATATAGGAAGACAGTGGCTGACTTACAATATTAAGTTACTGAGTTTACACTCCAGCATAAACTGATAGGCAAAGAGACTTCTTATGTTAGGGGATCTGTTAGCAGGTAAGATAATTTGGTGGCATGCTGAGAGTTTTGAGCTGAGCAGTGAAATGACTCTACTCTAGTTGAAGCAGCCTTTAAAAGGTATCTGGATGACATTTTGAGATAGCATAGTTAATTGCTAATCAAACAAGCTTGATGGACTGAATGATCTCCTCTCATTTCTCAAAATGTTTATGTTCTTATGTTCTCCAGTCTCTGAGGATGAATGAAAGAGATGCGAGGAGACTTCATTCAGAGAAACAAAAAGGTGTAGTAAATAAGCTTGTAGGCTAAGTGAATCCTAATCATGTCGAGAATGATTAAAATTGTGGCATGTTGTAAGACACTAACTAAATTGATTAGAAGGATTCAGTAACAGTTCACGTGTTACTGATTGAGAGTGGATATTGAGGTGATTTAGAGATATAGTAGGATCCGAAGTTGAGGTGGGAAGGAGCCTGATTCAGTGATGCACATGGTATCAGTAGATGAGCTGATCCCTAACTCAAAATCTACAACAGGTTGGCCACTCAGTCTATTCTGAAGGACAGCTATCTCAATCACACAGTAAGCATCAGTGGTGGACCTATGATTGGTTTCAAGATCTTTACCTGTGCTAATCTAAAGTTGATGTGGATCATGTTGAAAAGTGACTACAGTTTTTGCCATTTTGGAAGAAAGGTGCTAAGATGAGCAGCAAAAAGACGTGATAACACTACAAGTTCTAATGGTTGAAAGGTGATGTAGCTGTAATGGACAGACATATGAGGATCCCAGGCTGAAGTTTGAGGAAACCTGATTCAGTGATACGCAGGTCATCACTAGCTAAGCTGAAACATCTCATAATTTACAACAATAAGCCAGGCACTGAGTCTATTCTGAAACACAGTTGTCTCAAAGGCAGAGCAAGCATCAGTAGTGAAGCTATGACTGCTTCAAGGTGTTTATCTGTGCCAATGTAAGGGACATGTGGATGCAATCTTCTTAATCATCCAACACATGAACCATGACTGAGATGCAAGGTAACTTGATTCACTGTTGAAAAAATGGACATTAGCTAGGCTTGAAGGACACATTTTTTAACATGCCGAGAAGTGACTCAGAGACACAGTGGTTATTAACAACTCAGATGAGGCACAAAATGCAGTCCTACAAGTTTCAGCCCCTACAGTAGGATGGTCGCACAGTTTGCTTTAACAAATATGAGGGTGCAGCATAATGTGCATGAAAGACACATCTTGTACACATGGGAACAATGACTGAGCTAAAAGATAACATGTCTGAGAGACACATTGGTCATCAGTGGTCAACCTGAGGCTGAAAATGAAATCTTAATAGCATCAAAATCTCTTTTATTCATAAAACATCCTCTGAATGATGCAAAGATGCAAATACTCGTGAATACAGTGGCTAAGCTGGAACAGAAACTGAGAGGCTACCAATTTTAAGACCATTATTCTCTGAACCTCACAACAATTAGTATGATGTTATTCTCTGATCCTACCTGGGAAAGTCGTCATCTTGCCACTCATCCTTAACCTCCATATTTTCCATGCGAAGTGTAGCTTCTGTAGTCCCCATCCTTCATGCCTTTTGGGGGTTAAACAGATGATTGCTGAAAGAGACAGAGCTGGGTGAGAAATCAAAGCTTAAGGTTGGCTCTCCGCTACAATCCAGGGCGAATTTTCCGTTGGTTTCTACACTTTAGGCTTCTCATCAAGTGACCCACATTTCCCAGAAACGAAATGCCATTTGCATTTTGCGGTGGTTTCCATTGTCCCAATCTCTGGGCGCGTCACCTGCGTCTTCTTTGTTCTGACCGCGCTGTCTGCCCCCCTGTACGCAGCTGCTTTCCACTGACCTGCTGGTCAACCCCAAGCAGCGGACAGTTATTTCGGCTCCGGTACTCACTGTTGATCTTTAGATCTGTTCCACCACCCGGTTCTCCTTAGAAAGGATCGTGCTGAACAAAGGCGGCAGTCGCTTTTTCCGAATGAAGGCGAAGCATCACTTCTAGGGTGCTCCGGATGCAGGTATGTGTGCTCACGACGTCTGCACCGCGGGTCTGCTCCCGAATCGTCCCCCTGCAGTTTCCACGTCTCCCCCCCACCCTCTGTCGGGTTGGTGGTTTAGCTGCCCCCTTTAGTTCTGCCCCTCCGTCTATTGCGTCGCCACTCTTTTTCTTCCTTCAATTTCCTCCCTGTCCACTGTCGTTCCTCTGCTCTATATTTTGTAAGCTTCGCAAAAGAGCACATCTGGTAGCCGCCCCTTACCAGCGTCTCTCCCCCCTCCTCTCTCTATCTCTCTCTGACTGACTCCAGCTGTGTATGTGACAGCCAGCAGAGGGGGTCCGCGAATCATCTTTTCATATCTCATGTCTGCACCAGGCTAGCGGTCCAGCGAGTAGCATCTTGGTGATAATCAGCGACCTTTTACTCGTCTGTCGTTCCCGTAGGCATCCGGCCATCATGCATTGAACTAAGCAGGTTCAGAAAAAGAAATCAATGCCCATATGTACAGATTCCACATTTATCAGGGAGGGTTTGCGGGATGGGCTGTTACCTATTCCCGTATTTGTTTGGTAGACTTCTAAATCCAAATCGACTTGCAAATTCATTTCAATTTATTTTCGTATACTGTATTTTTCATTAGACGAGCTCTGAGTGCTGTACGCATTTAGTAATATCGCTGATCCCTAGAGAAAACATTCTTAACAAGAAACAGGTCAGTCGTGTGTAAAGATAAAAGCCATACGAACCATGAAAGCAATATAATGAGAAGCCCTTAGGGTCATTCTTTCAAAGTGGGTCCTGGAGACTTCACGTGGCTACTGTTTTTTGTTACCATTATATAGTTTGTCCCTGTAGGGAAGCCGTCCACAAAACGGTTATGACATCTGTTTTTCAAATCCTTATGCATGATCGGTAATTAAACACAAGTACAAGTGAAGCGACCACCATTTAAAGCAGTGGTTTACAACCTGGGTGCTGCATCAGTCCTTGGGTGCCACACAGTGGCGTAGCTCGAGTTCCTGCCGCTCGGGGCGGGAAACTATTTAAATAGAAAATTAAAATGACGTATAGAGAAAAATTAAGAAAGATTTTGCATAGATTTATTCATATATAAAGAAACAGCAATCATTTTTTTATATATATTTATAAGCATCAACAAGAATATAGTATAGACGCACTGATAAGCGTGTTCTATTATTAGTTTAATATAATTACGCTACGAAAACCAGAACCAAAGTAGGGTACAAGTGATTGGTGGGGATGTTTTCTGCGCAGAGCAAGAACGCATTCGGATTGATAACGAAACGAAATTATAAATTGTAAATTAGTGGTTTATCTTCCTAGAAATTATTATCGGTGTAGTTTTTTTTTTTATTTTTGTTATTGCCTCATAAATTTCAACTGCTGTGTCTGATGCCGTCACAGGAGAACAGTCTGAACATTACTTTTCAAGCATTTGTGGTTAAAAATCAGAGAATTTGACCATTTTCATTCATGAGTGATATTTTTCCGAACCCTGCTGCTTACACACGAATTGTACTGAGCCTTTTGGCCAATAATGCGCCCCCAAATATGTGCCGCCCGGGGCGCCCCTTTCGCCCCTTCCGCCCCAAGCTACGCCACTGGTGCCACAGAAGCACTTGTTCATTAAATAAGCCTGTGCTTTAGTGATATTAATTTTACCAGCTTCCAAGTCTGTGTTACATGAAACTTGCAGCAAAAGGGCACAGAAAAACAATGGGATTTTAAGAAGGATTAGAAAGATGATATGATGTATATTATTACAGTAAGTTGGAGGAAGCGGGTCCCCTGTGGCGCAGGTATTAGTTTAGGCTTTACTTCAGAAATTCATAAAAACTCAGTAAAATCACTTGATTGATTCTGGGATAAAGAAAGGTGTTTGACTTCCAATCTGGAAGCCTGGCTTGCAAGTGTGATGGACCCCCAACGACACTCCCAGTAACCAATCAGCAAAGGCTGAGGTGCTTCTGCTTGTCCACTTCTGTGTGTGTCTGTACTTCTGTGCACAGTGAACTGTTATGCTGGAAGTATCAGTTAGAAGATGGGTAAATAGTAGCCATGAAGGGATGTGCATAGTCAGCAGCAATACTCAAATAGCCTGTGGTATTCAAGCAATCACCGATTGGTATTAATGGGCATAAAAAACATTCTCCACACCATTAACTCATCACTACCATCAGCATGGACTGTTGACACAAGGCAGTTTGGGTGCATGGATTCATGTTGCTGGCACCAAATTCTGACCATACCACTTGTATGACTCAGCAGAAATTGAAATGTATCAACCAGGCAGTACTGGCACCACCATTAAAGTCAATTAGGCATTTGCCTAGGGTGCAGATCATAAGAAAATCCCAGCCACAAGGGTTAGCTACCAAACAGTCGGCTGGTACACTAATAAGCTTGGCCTAGGGCACAAAATAACCTGATACTGGCACTGCAACCTGGTGACGTTTTTCCAGTTTTCTTTTAGATAGATAGATAGATAGATAGATTATCCTGTAGGATGTATAGCAGAGCTTTAAACCCCAGACACAACTGGACAAAAGATAGTCACAGATTCAAAAGGCTTGTTTTATTTTTAACAAAATAGATAGATAGATCTAGAATTTAGATAGATACATACTTTATTAATCCTGAGGGGAAATTCATATAATCTAGCAGCAGCATACTGATACAAAAATAAAAAAAAAAAACAATATTAAATTAAAGAGTAATAAAAATGCATGTAAAAACAGACAATAACTTTGAATAATGTTAGCATTTACTCCCCTGGGTGAAATTGAAGAGTCGCATAGTGTAGAGGAGGAACGATCTCCTCAGTCTGTCAGTGGAGCAGGACGGTGACAGAAGTCTGTCACTGAAGCTGCTCCTCTGCCTGGAGATGATCCTGTTCAGTGGATGCAGTGGATTCTTCATGATTGACAGGAGTTTGCTTAGTGCCCGTCGCTCTGCCACAGATGTTAAATGTCCAGCTTTATTCCTACAATAGAGCCTGCCTTCCTCACCAGTTTGTCCAGGCGTGAGACGTCCCTCTTCTTTATGCTGCCTCCCCAGCACACCACCGCGTAGAAGAGGGCACTCGCCACAACTGTCTGGTAGAGCATCTGCAGCATCTTATTGCAGATGTTGAATGACGCCAACCTTCTAAGGAAGTATAGTCGGCTCTGTCCTTTCTTACACAGAGCATCAGTATTGGCAGTCCAGTCCAATTTGTCATCCAGCTGCACTCCCAGATATTTATAGATCTGTACCCTCTGCACACAGTCACCTCTGATGATCACAGGGTCCATGAGGGGCCTGGGCCTCCTAAAGTCCACCACCAGTTCCTTGGTTTTGCTGGTGTTCAGGTGCAAGTGGTTTGAGTTGTATCATTTAACAAAGTCCTTGATTAGGTTCCTGTACTCCTCCTCCTGCCCAATCCTGATGCAGCCCACGATAGCAGTGTCATCAGCGAACTTTTGCACGTGGCAGAACTCCGAATCGTATTGGAAGTCCGATGTATATAGATTGAACAGGACCAGAGAAAGTACAGTCCCCTGCGGCGCTCCTGTGTTGCTGACCACAACGTCAGACCTGCAGTTCCCGAGATGCACATACTGAGGTCTGTCTGTAAGATAGTCCACAATCCATGCCACCGTGGACTTTGTCTAGCTTTGGTGAATCTGTGCCCAGTACAGCATTAGCTTTCTGTTCTTGGCTGACAGAAGTGGACTTCTTCTTCTGCTGTTATAGCCCATCTATCTCAAATTTTGATATGTTGTGCATTCTGAGAAGCTTTACTCCTCACCATCTGAGTTATTATAACCTTACATGTCAGCTCAAACTAGTCTGGCCATTCCCCTCTGACCTCACCTACAGAGAGTTTCCATCCACAGAACTGCTGCTCACTGGATGTTTTTTGTTTTTAGGACTATTCTGAGTAAACCTTAGACCGGTGTTTTTCAGGATAGGCGTTGACTCAAAACAAACGTGTTTAACAATTAAACAAAGCATTTAAAAAATGGTTGAAAGAATGAAAATAGCCTTTATTGAATCAGCCAATCCTGCAATTCATTGCAAGTAGATGAACGTAACTGGCATGTTATTTGTCTTAAGGAACGGGCAAATACAGTCATCTGCATTAAACTCACCAAGTGTTCCATCAAGGAAAACGTGTTTGCAATGTGAGTGGTATAAACAAGCATTAAAACTAGGAGCACAGCTATGGGTATAGAATTAGTACCTCTTCTACTGGAATGCTGGTATGTAACATAAATAAATAAAATGATCTCCCAATGAAATCTAGCCTTGTAAGTTTTAAAGAGTCTGTTTTGCTCATACTTTGACTTTGGTATGCAAATGAGAAACATAGCAATGGCATTCTGAAAGCTAGAAATCAAATGGATTTAAGTGAAATGCAAAATATACTGTAGAGTTAATTAACAAGTGTAATTTTGTTTTTGGTCTAATATGCTAACACTGTAAAAAAATGTTAAATTTACGATAAACAACTGGCAGCTGCGGTTGCCAGAATTTTGCTGTAATAAAGAAGGTGACAATATTTTTAGGTCTACAGTATAACTTTATAGTAAATTAGCCATGTGTGCCCAACTACGTTGCCTGTGTTAAAGTTGTCTGTGAAGAGCTCCCTGTTTAAACGCGGCTGCCAGTCATGAACATGGCCTTTCGTCGCACAGCATTATGATTTTTTATAAGGGAAACAAAATTACAAAAGAAAACCCTTGGATATTGATTCGATAGGAACGGCCTACTCGAAATCACTGTCCGAATCGTAATTATGTGGTGGTGTCGGAGCATTTCTGCTTCTGTCCGTTCACAGTCCATCTCGTTTACAGGACGCTGTCGTTGCCTCTCACGATGTCTTCTCAACCTTTCTCCAATCTCGCAGGTTGCTTTGTGGCAATCCAAAGAGTAAGGCAATATACACGGAGCAATGGTTATAAAAGGGGGACACATAGGTATCCAAGATCTTTAAAGCATAAATCGAGATCACTTCACTGACATGTGAGCAAGCCACGGTACAACTGTGAGACGCGCAGCACTGACCGGCTACAATGTAACAATAATAATTTCCGGAACGTGCTGTTACGTTGTCATTCATTTTACCACTGTCTTTCTTTCATTCATATGTTACAGGGTTACGTACCTTTTATCTTCGGCAATCTCATTCTCTAGCCAGGCCTCAGGAGCTAACCAGCGTAACACTGTCCACCACCCCTTTCGTTATTCTGGCACATTGTTGACATCCGTGAGTAACAACAACGTACTAAACTGGAAGGTGGTCTACGCATGCGTGGAATTCGCGGACAAACAAAGATCAAGATCTAAATGAAGATCTCTTTAGTTAATTTAAAGCACAACAATTTGTTTAGTTTGAATGTCTGTGTTTTGAGGTGTGACTGGCGTACTACAGTCTTCAGTACTATAAGCCTGGAGGAGATTCTTAATGCAATGCCTATGTTTTAGCTGTCTCTCTACTGCCATCTAGTGGTTCTTCTTAGGAGACCCGGGTTCGCTTCCTGGGTCCTCCTTGTGTGGAGTTTGCATGATCTCCTCCTTGTCTGCGTGGGTTTCCTCCGGGGGCTCTGGTTTCTTCCCACAGTCCAAAGACATGCAGGTTAGGTGGATTGGTGATTCTAAATTGGGTTTGGTGTGTGGGTATGTGTGTCCTGCGGTGGGTTGGCACCCTGCCTGGGATTGTTTCCTGCCTTGTGCCCTGTGTTGGCTGGGATTGGCTCCAGCAGACCCCCGTGACCCTGTGTTCGGATTCAACGGGTTGGAAAATGGATGGATGGATATGAACAATGTATGTTTATGGAGCTAACTTGGTGACCATCATCATAAACTACCTATTAGCTTGGCGGTTTAAAAGAGAGTTACAAAGTAATGTTATGGTTTAAGTGATGACTTCATTATTGTATGTATATCTTTTTTTTCTTAGAGAAAAATTAAATGCAAAAAACAAACAAACCAACCAACCAACAATGAATTAAATAAACCCTGTTAGTGCAGCCCAATTCCTTTGTGTTGTCAGAACTGTCACCCTTCAAGTACATATTTTTCTGAGACATTGCAGACATTGGTATAAAAAACCAAATGCCCCCCTCATCATTCCCACACTGTTAATTCACTGTTTTGTATCCCAGTCCCGGCTTCTCTCTCATGTCTCCAGGTTTCTATGTACATGTCTGGTAGTAATGATTTCTCTCAAAGCAAAGGGGGTGGTGGGATGCCATCTACAACTTTACAGAGGGCAGCAAAAATATTAGAGCCGCCTCTGATTGTGACCGGAGCAGGAGTGGAATAAAATGTCCTGTAGAAGCCAGTAGCTAATGTATCACGGGTGCCAGTAGTCAGATTTTTGATTGTAGTATATTCATATGTACTCTGAAGTTTTCATTATTTCCAAATTTAGTTTCTCCCTCTTTCAAAGAGGGGCCTGAAGAATGCGTTCAGTGACGATATTACATTCACAGTCCTTAGTATGGAATTTTTGCACTGATTATTTGGTCCTTGTCTCAATTCTTTTCCATATATCTATGTATAGCGGCTATCCGTAAAATATGCAGTGTTGCTGATGCTGACTGAAATGTCCACTCTAACATAAATGAGAAAGCTGCAATGCTGCCCCAGTTGCCATGAATAGTTCATCTTTTCTTTTTGTACTCTTTCCCCACTCTTCAAGCTAGGCAAGCAGTGAAGCTGAATGCTAAACTAGGAAAGCCGCTGTGTTCACGACCTTTGCCACTGTAGCCACACTAGCATGGCAGACCAACCAGTACAGCCTATTGCACTGACCTTTGCTGCAACAGTCCCAGTAATCCAGTGCCTGCCTTGTCTTGTCTTTCAGAGTCACCTGCAAAGTTAAAGAAAGCATCTCCTGTCAAGATCACGTTTGATGGCACATTTCATTTAATTTAGCAGCAGATGTTGTACAGGAGATCTGACAGAAAAACCCTACAATAGAAATCTGTGGGAAGTGAGCTAGTTAAGAATACATTTGAGTTTTAGAAAGTGAAGTTTGTGGACGAAGGTTTCGAGGGAAACAGCAGGCAGACAGCAGATGTAAAGTAAAAAGCAATTTCTTTATTCTTGGTGGCAGAGAGACCACTCCAGCCCTGTCAGCTAGTGTCACTGGCAGTCACCAGCAATAGCCCAATCTTGGGGGGGGTGAGTTTCCTTTTTATAACAGAAATTGTGACATCTTACAGAGATAGCCTATCACGAGACAAGGTTACACAATTCTTTGGGGGGATTCAGTAATATGCCCAAAAATTACAACACATTTGTTCAACCACTAAAGATGAAGTGAAAAAGTCTGTTGCTGTTGATTTTACAATCCTAGATGTTTGTTAAGATTAACAGTTTCCTGAGTACAGACTAAAAGGTCCTCAGCCCAAGATTCTTTGTTCAACTACTTTTTAATATATCCATCCATCCATTTTCTAACCCGCTGAATCCGAATACAGGGTCACGGGGGTCTGCTGGAGCCAATCCCAGCCAACACAGGGCACAAGGCAGGAACCAATCCTGGGCAGGGTGCCAACCCACCGCAGGACACACACAAACACCCACTAGGGCCAATTTAGAGTCGCCAATCCACCTAACCTGCATGTCTTTGGATTGTGGGAGGAAACCCACACAGACACGGGGAGAACATGCAAACTCCACGCAGGGAGGACCCGGGAAGTGAACCCTGGTCTCCTAACTGCGAGGCAGCAGCGCTACCACTGCGCCACCGTGCCGCCCCTTATTTAATATATTGATTTAAAAATTTTTATTATTCCTCAAGTTCTATATGGGTGAATGATCAGCTGTATATTGTTATATTAATTCCTGCCATTTGACACTGAATGTAAAGATGGAACAAGTCAAGTAACACAGAAGTGAAGTGGAGCAGGAGTATAATGGAGACAGCCTGAGACTGCAGGATGACATCCAGCTTGTGGGACATCACTGTGTGAAATCATAGAACAGGTGGAGGGTGTTTACTGTCAGTGGAGCTTCATTTGATCATCTTTACTGTTTGAAAATAAATTCTTCTTATATGTGAAGCTTGTATTCCTCACAAAATATGCATAAACACACATAGAAAAGCTCTGTTTCATGTTACATAATTCAGTATGTACCATCTTATTTTGCCATTAACAGTATGTACCCATTTTCTAACCTGCTTCTGCATTTCCACATTTTTAATCAAAAGCTTTATTTATTTTGGTGCTTTTTTAAATCCTTACAATTTGCAGCATCTTCATTTTTGTTCTTCAAACTGAGCAGAGCATCAGTGTTCTAAAGATTTCATTTTAAATGATCTTTCTTGGATTCTACTAATACAGTAGCAGATTCATTTCGATCTTAAAATGCCTCTAGCAGGTCTTTATGCCACATGGTATTAGTGCTGATTGAGAAAACACATTTTGAATCGTGCACGTCAGCATTTCTCAACCTTTAAGTATTTGCGACCCGAGTTTTCATAACAGTTTTAATCGCGCCCCTCCTAACATTTTTTTGAAATGTAGATGCATATTTTATTATACCTACTTAACTTTTATCGACATTTATCTAACTCTATATTTATTGTTCTAGTATCAGAATGTAGTTTAAGTTAATTTGGTTTTTAACAGATGTTTTTTCATATTCTTGATTCTTGTTTTCTTTTTTTTTTCATATCTTCGCGCCCCCCTTTTTGTTACTTTGCGCCCCCCTAGGGGGTCCTGCCCCACAGGTTGAGAACCACTGCTGTACATGGCCTTTGTTGACGTTCAGCATTCTGGAGATGATCATTAGCCACGTTTTTCAGTTTTGGTTACTTGCACAGTTTGAAGTTTTAACAAACATAAAAAAATCAAGTGCTGGGAGAGAATATTCAGAAGCAATATTTACAGAAAGAAAGACTTGATTTTTATTTCAGCAAAAATGAATGGCTGTGTGATATTTGGTGCTTGGCTGCTGGTTTTTAGTTATAGCAGCCCCTCATTATGTAAGTGTGAGTCGCCTACTTTCTGTCTGCCATGAAACCATACAGTAGGTTTAAACATACAGGGATGTGCAGGTAATATCTTTGTTGTGAAGATGGTCATTACAATAGCAGAGTGTGGATTTTTGAAAGTTTCTACATTCCTGAATATCCATCCATCCATCCATTATCCAACCCGCTATATCCTATCTACAGGGTCATGGGGGTCTGCTGGAACCAATCCCAGCTAACACAGGGCGCAAGGCAGGAAACAAACCACGGGCAGGGCGCCATCCCTCCGCAGGGTGCACACACACACACACCAAGCACACACCAGGGACAATTTCGAATCGCCAACACACCTAACCTACATGTCTTTGGACTGTGGAAGGAAACCGGAGTGCCCAGAGGAAACCCATGCAGACACGGGGAGAACATCTAAACTCCATGCAGGGAGGACCCGGGAAGTGAACCTGGGTATCTTTACTGCGAGGTAGAAGCGCTACCCACTGCGCCAACCGTGCCGCCCATTCCTAAATATGTTAGAATAAAATGACATAGTAACTACCGAGTTTGCTTTTCCTCTCCTTTAATAATATGCCCTCTTGTTACTTTAGGTCCTCAGTAGGCAGCTGGTTTGACTTTTGTCCCAAATGCCTCACATATCTTGCATCTTGAGATGTGCTTTTCACGTTTAAAAGGAATCTTGTGGGATTGCTGTATGTAGATGTTGACTGGTGTAAGGTTACCTGTACTAATAACAACAGCCATTTCTAGGGTCTCATGTATAAATGGTGAGTATGCACAACAATATTGCTTACACCCATTTCCATGCTCACTTCAAGATGTATAAAGACTAAACTTGGTGTAAAGCCATGCTTATTTTCATGGCTGAATTTTCTACTTGGTTTTGTAAACTGGCAGCACCAAGCGTCAAAACAGTACCATTGTTTCTGTATGGTGGTTCCTTTATTTTTTATATTTCCATCCATGTCGCAGGATTTATCAAATACACTGAAATGAACTGAATATCATTTACAAATTTAATTCACTTGATTGTAATCCTTCTGTAACAATATAATAGTACATGTAATGGCCAAACTACATCACAAGACATCACAAATGGAAGAATTAGAAGAGAGCGCGTATTTATAGATGATGATGACTGGCTTCTGAGTCGAGTTCAATTTGCAAGAGCTGTCCTCTTCGAGCTGTGTGCTGAACTGGCGCCAGCTTTAAAATGGCAGACTTTGAAGAGTTGTGCTCTACCTGCTCCATTGCAACTTCTGTCCACCCTCTGGCTTTTAGCCACAGGAGGTTTTCAACATGAACTTGCTGATTTCACAGTCATCACTGAGTTGTGCCATGCCAGCTGTACAGTACACCCCTCATATTCCTTAGTTCATTGGACACATCTCTTACAGCATCCATTATTGCATTTTGTGACTCAAGATCAGCACACAGCCAGGTGGTCATCCAGTGGTTTCTGATGCATAGGTGAGCGAGCAGACTGCACCAGAAGACATGCCGGGTACAGGAGCACCATCACCACCTGGAGTTGTATCCTTGTCATGGGGGTCAGATTTTGTAATCTTCTCTGAAACAGAATAAACACACGGTGGGCTGCGACTTGCCTTTTAACATTGACGTTGATATCTGCCCACTTCTTTTTTATTTCAGGCATTGTGCAGATTCAATGGAGGCTCTGATCAGGGATTCTGAGCATCTGGGATTGCGAGTGTCCTGATAAAAACCAAGATCCAGGCCTTTAATGACCTGTTGGGTACAGCCATCGGCAGTGTGTCTGCCTGCAGAGAGAGTGTCGACCTTGTCGAGAGGTTTACTTACCTTGGCAGCAACATTCGTGTCTCTGGTGACTCTTCCTATGAAATCAGTGGACGGACTGGGACAGCATGGGGGGTCATGAGATACCTGCAAAGGGATGTGTTGCACTGCTGATATCTTTGCAAAAGGCACAAGATCCAAGTTTTTAGAGTCCTGCTTCCTGTTTTGCTATATGGTTTCAAGACATGGACACTATCCAGTGACCTGAGATGAAGACTGGAATCCTTCGGTACTGTATCTCTTCAGAGAAACCTTAGATATCGCTGGTTTGACTTTGTGTCGAATTAGTGGTTGCTCACGGAGTCCCGAAGGAGGCACATTGTGAGGGAACATCAGTTATGGCACTACGGCCATTTTACGCGATTCGTGGAGGGTTATCCGGCTTGACGGATCCTTATTGTTGAAGACCCATCTGGCTGTTTCAGGCCAAAGAGACACTCACGTAACACATGGTTGCGGCAGATAGATGGTCATTTACAGAGGGTGGGACTGGACCGCATGTCTTCCTCAGGAGTTGCCAACCAGGATCCCAAGCTGTTTCGTCATATCGTGGGTGCAGCAACGCACAGTACAAGTCCATGCTCCCCGACCTGACCTGACCTGACTGTGCAACTTTCTGAACTTGAACTTTCGAGTGTCTCCGCCACGCTGTATCACTCCATCACTTTCCTTCTGTTGCTTATATCACTGCTTGTTTTTCCATGCCTCCACTTCACACTTTTTTCCCACGTTATTTTGCCATTGTCTTTTAACAAAACACTGAATGGAAGGCGCTATTTATATTGATTTGCATATTAAAATATGCAAAATTCAGGGAGGAGTCAGGGTGGGACTGTAGGCGCGTGTATGTGTGTTAAAATTCACATTGCGATTTATAAAGGGAAACTGCGTTGAACTTTGCTTATGCATTTGAATTTTTTTGTGCATACGCACATTTCCACTTTTGTCCTTACATCATGTTTTAGAGTGAATTCTATGCACAGCATTATACTCAAGTATAAAGTTTATCTTATACTACATAACACATTTAACCTCATAGTGTCAACAGACATAAAACACACATATTTGCATTGTTTTTTTAATTAGAGATCTATTTTAATTTTGAACCAATTTTCTTTGTTATCTATGCACCAGGTTTTCACCAGAAATATTGAGAGCATTTTACATGTCTGTCTCTCAAAAAAAAAATCAAGCATAAATAAATATATGTCCAAATTATATTGCTTTGAGAAAGTTAATATGATTAAAATAAATTATGATCTTCATTTTATTGCTGTAAAAGATTAGTGTGATTTTAGCCTAATAAAATAACACTGGAAATTCCATTTAGCACTTATTTGAAAAAAAAAAGTATTTGCTCATTCCTTCACAGAGAATATTCTAAATGTGTGATGTCTGAATATCTGCAGACTCATTCAAATTCCTTTTCATTTATTAGGATTTTGACTGAAGCTTTGACTGTTTTGCAGATTTTGCCATTTACTTTCTGACCACACTGCTGTTGGCATTTTTGCATTATGGTTTTTTTGTAAAATTCATTTTTGCTTACACTAAAAATGGTTTTCAAAGTCATCTTTGCTATACTTGCTATACTGCGAAAGTCACGGTTGATTCAATGACAGCAAATGGTCAAGGAATTAGGATTGGAGAGTACTCTTTTCCCACCATGCTTTCCAGTTCATACTGTATGAGGCTCTTGTGTTCAATTGGAGTTTGATTTACTCCAACCATAACACTGTCAGAGTTGAGAGAGTAGTCAGACAAAGTTCACCTGGGAGGAGTGGAGAAGAGAAGAGTTGTAATGCTGGAGTTGTTGACGGTATGAAGAAAGAAAGCTGTATAAGGTATTTGTGGCAATAAATCTATTTATTGGCACCATGTCTGGTGCTGTTGTGTCTGGGGTTTTGCAACAACAAATTTATTTTACAGGTTCCTAACAACGGGCGCCTCCCT
This sequence comes from Polypterus senegalus, assembly GCF_016835505.1. Taxonomy (NCBI): domain Eukaryota; kingdom Metazoa; phylum Chordata; class Cladistia; order Polypteriformes; family Polypteridae; genus Polypterus; species Polypterus senegalus. Next base: position 133,615,183 of record NC_053163.1, on the reverse strand, counting down.
CCATGGCATTTCCTCCCACAGTCCAAAGACATGCAAGTTAGGTGCACTCTAAATTGTCCCTAGTGCGTGCTTGGTGTGTGGGTGTGTGTGCGCCCTGCGGTGGGCTGGTGCCCTGCCCGGGGTTTGTTTCCTGCCTTGGATGGGATTGGCTCCAGCAGACCCCTGTGACCCTGTAGTTAGGATATAGCTGGTTGGATAACAGATGGATGGAGGTTCCTAACAACCAGATGGCCAGGAAATCCTGCCAACTATGCCAGTTGTGGACCACTAGGGGACGGTGCAGCACCCCAAACTCCAGTTACAACAGTCCTGTATGTAAGCTAGCTAATATTGTTTGTGTCTGGTCATAGTTGGGCATTTAAAGAGAAAGTGGGCAAACTATGAAAGCTGCTCCAGCTTCCAGCACAAAAGCTTTCAAATTGAAGACATGATGATTTAATACTAAAATATTACTCACACAACAGGAGAATCTGTCAGTACAGGATATTGCATTTTAAGGCAGTACACGCCATTGCCAATGTATCCTGCAAGTTTCCTGCAATGCGTTAGTCTTATTCTTTTGCCATTGTCTTTTCATTGTTTTTGTATTGTCTGGCCATTCCATTTCTAGTGGATCTTATGTGTTTTCAATGTCTCCAAAGTTAAACAGATGCACCTGAAAGGGAATTGGCGCAGACTGGAGCACAAACTAGTCTTGAGTTTGTTCCTCTTTAAGTGAGTATTTTAGAGGTGATGGTGGCAGAGAGTCATTTACTAAAGAAAACACCAGAGAAACACTCTGTTTTGCTTTAAAAAAAATAAGATGTTGATTTCTTCTATTTTTAAATTGAATTGTAAATCTAATCCCAGAATGTCTAAGCATGCATAGAATCCTAGTTTGCATTCCACTTCTGTGGTACTACATTTCCAAGTAATCATTTAAAGAAGCAAAATTTGAAAAACAGATGACTAAAGAAGTGCTTCCTGGCTTTAGTCCTTACTTTCCACTGGTGTCCTCAATTATGTGATGCACCGTTAATTTTGAAATAATTCTTCTGTATATCTACTTTACCAATGTCTTTGAGAGTTTTGAAGACCTGAATCAGGTCCTCAAACAGTCTGTAATGCTTGAGATTAAGCTGTTGTAATTCTCAGAGTCTGACAGAAATTCACCATGCATCTTGCATCTGTGTGCCTCAATAAAATGTTCTTTGTTTGCCATCTAGTCAAATTTGTGTTCCATCCATTCAGTTATTTTCATAATTAGTTATCTACATCTTTTGGAACCTGGAGCCGATACCAGCAATTATTGGTTGCAAGGCAGGAAGAACAAAATTGTGTTCTTGCACAGCAAATAAATGGGAGCAAAGCACTGCCTCTTGTTTGTAAAGAAAAAAAAAAAAAAGCTAGTGAAGATATGAAACTCCAGCTGCCTTTCTTTCACCACTAGAGGGCTGTGTTGCCCAGATAGTCTTCCCATCTATACGTTTTTGTACACTTCCTTTCATCTTTCAGCAGGACAACGACCCTAAGCACACAGCCAAGATATCAAAGGAGTGGCTTCAGGACAACTCTGTGAATGTCCTTGAGTGGCTCAGCCAGAGCTCAGACTTGAATACGATTGAACATCTCTGGAGAAACCTTAAAATGGCTGTGCACCGACGCTTCCCATCCAACCTGATGGAGCTTGAGAGGTGCTGCAAAGAGGAATGGGCGAAACTGGCCAAGGATAGGTGTGCCAAGCTTGTGGCATCTTATTTAAAAAGACTTGAGGCTGTAATTGCTGCCAAAGGTGCATCGACAAAGTATTGAGCAAAGGCTGTGAATACTTATGTACATGTGATTTCTCAGTTTTATTACTTTTAATAAATTTGCAAAAACCTCATTTAAACTTTTTTCACGTTGTCATTATGGGGTGTTGTGTGTAGAATTCTGAGGAAAAAAATGAATTTAATCAATTTTGGAAAGAGGCTGTAACATAAAATGTGGAAAAAGTGATGCGCTGTGAATACTTCCCAGATGCACTGTACATACCACTGGACACCAAGTCTTACCTTCTGTTTCTTACATACTTTTTTGTCTTCTAGGAGGAATGATGTCACTGATGTTGGGTGGTGCTGTCAGGTCTCTTCATTTTCTCTTCTTAGACAATGACTCATCTTCACCCCTCAGCAGAAATGAAGTGCAGCATCTGGATTTACTAGCTTTAAAAAGGCATACTGTGCAAACAGAAGCATATAGTTTGTGGTGAAGGGGTAATGAGAAGCTGCAATGGAGCTCAGTGGAACACAGAAATGAGGTCAGTTCTGTAGCAGCTATATTTATTTTGTCAACGGTTTGTATGTGCTGCGTTTAGCTCAAGTGCTTTGAAGAAGACATTTACATGAGGTAAGTAGAAAAAGTGCACATGTACTGCAAACTGTGGTGATGAAGGATACCACAACCCATGCTCTCCCTCCACACTATTTTTAATAAAGTTCCTAGGGATGTCAGTATGAATCACCTTTCAACGATACCTGAAGGACAGATGTCTGCCCAATACAAGTTTTCATTTTAAATACTGTAGCACCATTTATAATATGTATCAGCACAGAACACTTTGCATAAAATCCAATTGAAAAATAAAACTTATATTACCAGTGGGCTGTACATTGTAAACAGTAGTATGTTTGATAACATTCTCCAAAGTGTTATTTTATGATTGAAGCAAGCCAAGTTTCTTAGTTTTGGTACATAGCTTCCTCAACTTTCTCTCTCTCATGATAGCAACCTTGATGCTCAGTGTTTCATGCAAAGAGAGTGATGCATTCTGGGATTTTTACTTAGGGTCTTTTGCTACACAAAGACAAAAACATAAAGCTCATTCTGTTCACTTCCCAAACACTCACCATAACCTCTTCACATACTGAATGATCACCAAGCTGGTGCCTGAACATCTGGCATGGAGACGTTGTGACTGGCACTAGGACTCATGTCTCGGTGGAGTTCTGGTACATTTGTTATGGCACTGATGGAAGAAAGACTCTTCGTGAACAGGTGTTTCTGCTATGACATATTTTGTGTACAGCTAAATGGTATTTATAGTTTTTGTATATTTAGAAAGGTTTTCAAAATGCACACGTGAAGGAAAAGTTGTTTAAGTTTAAAGCAGCATTTGACATACTTTAGCATATTCCTGTGTATTGGTTGTGTATTGAATACTCAAATTCAATTTAGGCCAAAGCAAAACATGGCAAGCATTAAGAGTTTCATTTCCATCTCTGGTAAGTAGCAGTATCAGAATTTAATTTCCACATTGTGTTTACTGCTTTGATTTCTATTCATGTTTTGAGATGAAACCAGCACTGATCAAAATATTTTTTTCGCCTCTGCCATGGAAACTACGTGTTCACCTCTTTCATTCCTGTCTCTAAGTCCAAACCTTCTCACAAACTCTATACCTTTCCATCCTTTGCATTAACATCTCCCATCACAACAGTGTAAGTGGATTTGGGGACTAGTGCTTGTTCTAGTTTGTTATAGAACTCCTCTACTATATTAATGTCTGTGGCACTTGTGGGAGCGTAGGCCTGGACGATCTTCAAGGTGGACTTTCCTGACAGCTGAATGTTTAGTACTCCAATTCTTGAAGACACAAACTGGCAAGAGGCGATCTTCAAAGCCAATTCCTTGCTCACAATGAGTCCCACGCTACAGACGGTTCAAGCACCTTCTCCATATCCCCCATCTCGCACTCAGTTTCTTTTTCCAGAGTGTTTTGCAGAGTCCCAACATATCACACCTGATATTCTTTTTCTCCTCTAAAAGATGGTTCATCACAGTCCACCTTGCCAAAGACCTGCAGTTGTAGGTGCATATGTAAAGGTTAATCCTATTCCATGGCAGCTTTTGGTACCTGAGACTCTTAGCAGCCTCTCATCGGTTGGATTACGCCCTGATGCTGTGGAGTAGTCCGACTGAAGCGCGGGGTACTGAGGCCCATACATGTATGCTGTTTTAGCCATTGAATGATGTCACCCCACTGGCTAGGCAGACACGCCAGTACCTCTTCAGTTTAGCTGGCTCCCAACTTCAAATGGATGGATTTTTTGCCTGCTTTTACTAACGCAGTCCACGAGCATGGTCAGTAGTCTGGTACCTTTGTAGTATGTTTATACCTGCCAGGGTATTAATATACATGTATACACCCTGCTACCATTGCTACTGGACAGCCAGTGTCACTGTTGCGCCACTCTTGAGTCACTGAAGTAGGATTTTGCAACAGTGACTTCACTCATACATTTCCTAAAATTCACTCTTTTACATTGCTGTGGAGGATTTTTAGCCCACTCACTCTGGTAGAACTGCTTTAATTAAATAACTGCAATGTGTTGACCGTGGACTGCTTGTTTCAGATTCTACTAAAGCATCTCTTATCTGGCTTAGGTCTGGAGTTTACGTTTTAGAAAACTGTTTTGCTGCATGATTCAACTATGCTTTATTTTCAGTTTCAAGTCATTAACAGATGACTGGAAATTCTCCTCATGAATTTGTCTGATACAGCGCAGAGTTCATGCTGTCTTCAGTTATTGCAAATCATCCAGCTGTTGTAGCTGTGAAGTACCCCCACACCTCAGACTAAATAACCATGTTTTACTGCTGGTATGATGGTTTAATTGTGGAATGCTGAGTTTGCTTTATGCTGGACATAATAGGACCCACGTTGTCCAAAAATTTGCACTGTGATGGATTGGCCAGGGCCATTACCCGAAAGTGATGCTGGCTGGGTGGAAGGACTGAGGAAGAGAACCTGTTTTGGACAGTATCATCCCTGAGACACTAGAGGGCAGCCCTCCCTGGGTCTCTGCAGGGTATGCAGGGAGTTGTAGTTTGGAGTAGCCCTGTGGGCTTCCGTGGGCCCCGCCAAGGGGTGCTTCAGGTACAGCTGAGTCCTTTGTGGCACACCCAGAAAGTTGAGAAACACCTGGAGCACTTCCGGGCACACTATAAAAGGAGCTGCTTCACCACCAGTCAGGGAGCCAGAGTCGGGACGTGGAGGACAAAGCTTGCGAGGAGGAGTGTGTTTATCTTTTATTGTGTCTTCTATTTTTCTATTCATTTTGTAAAGCACTTTGAGCTACATTTTTTGTATGAATATGTGCTATATAAATAAATGTTGATTGATTGATTGATTGATTGAGTGGAGGCGAAGAAGAGAGAGAAAGGACAGTGTGCCATGTTAGCTGGTGCTTGTGTACTGTGCTGTAAAAATGAAAATGAAAAACGCTTCCCCACCTGAATAAAACGTGCTAGTTGATCTTTTGTCTCAGCCTGCCTATGTCGTCGTTTGGGGTGCAGTACAGCCCCTGGTGGTCCACAGTATTTTTATCTTATTTATCCATACAAATTTCTCTCAGAAGGCTTGGGGATCATCTACATGCTTCCTGGCAAATGAGAAATGAACATTTATGTTCTTTTTGATTAGCAATAGTTCCTACCATTCTACTCTACAAAGATTCCCATTTTTGCCCAGCATCTTTCTGATTGTGAAGAATATGAAAATTAGCCTTTGCTAATGAAAGAGAAGTCTGCATTTATTTGGATTTTAGATTAGATTAATTTAGATTGGATAAACTTTATTCATTTCTCTTGGGAAAATTCAGATGCATACAGCAGCAGAAAAAAACAAAACAAGGATTCATACTCACGGAACAAATAATATAGGTAATTGATCAATCAATCAATGTATGTTGTGCAGATTTTTCAAAATTAACTTAAAGAGTATGTCAGGAAGAAGCATTGAATTGTCCGATAGCAGTGGGCAGAAAAGACCCCCAAGGCCACTTCTTAGCACACTGTGGTGGAAAGAGCCTGTGGTTAAAAGTGCTTCAGGAGAGCACCTCCCAGAGGGGATTTTTCACAATGGCATCCAATTTTGCCACCATCTTCAGCTTCCAGTGTGTCCAGGGTTCACCCTGTGATCAAGCAGTCCTTCCTGATAACTATGTTCAGGCATCGTGCTTCGTTTGAGTTCAAGTTGCTTCTCCAGGAGACCACTCTGGAGAAAACCAAACTGGCTACAATGGAGTGATAAATCATTTCAGCTGCTTGCTGCACACATTTAAAGACCTGAGTCTCCTTAGCAAGTCCCGTCTGCTCTGGCCCTTCTTGTACAGCACCACTGTATTGTCAGACCAGTCCAGTTTGCTGTTTATGTGAACGTCAGGTATTTCAAAGCTCTTGGACCACTTCCACATCCTCTCCCTGAATGGTGACTGGTCTCAGAGGTTTCTTCGCAGTTTTGAAGTACAGTAGAGTCTCGCTTATCCGACATAAACGGGCCGGCAGAACGTCGGATAAGCGAAAATGTTGGATAGTGGGAGGTGTTAAGAAAAAGCCTATTAAACGTCAAACTATGTTATAATTTTACACATTACAAACTTAATACAGTGGCTCAGTTCATGAACATCTCTGAACACGTACAAATCGGGTTATGGCCAAAAAGTTCGCAAAACTTTTGCCTCTGTTCACGACCACATACTCAGTATAGGAACAAGCCAGTTTCCCTTTCGGTTTGTGCGTGCCAATGATTTCCGTACGTGTTCAGTCTGTCCCTGTGCATTCCCTGAGCAGCGAGAGAGACAGCAAGAAAGAGACACAGACAGACAGACATGAGAGAGAGACACACACACACGCCAGAGAGGGCTGGCCAGATAATGCACTGTAATCATGTTTTTAAACAAAACAACAGAAAAATTTGACTGAAAAAATGAACTTAGCAACAAAAAATAGACTACGCTCACCCTCGCAACTTGCAGTTCTTGTTCCTGACTGCCGCGTTTTTTGTTTTTTTTTTTGCGGTGGGAAGTCGCATGATACAGAATGTTGGATAAGCGAAGGTCGGATAAGCGAGACTCTACTGTATTTATTTAGGATCCTTTGTGACTTCCTGGATGATTTTACACTGTGCCCTTGGAATAATGTTGTCAGGACAGCCAGTGAAGAAAACATTCACTGTAGTTCCAAGGGGTTGCATTTGGATTTTATGCCTCACACTATAATTTGGAGAAATCCTAGAATCTTAAAAATTGTTTTATAGCTCCTTTCAGACTGATATCAGTAACGTTTTCTGATCTCTTCAGAAGTTTTATTTCATTGTGGTATAATGTGCTTGTTGTTCTTGCAACTTGACTCTTTTGGTAACCAAGTTAGGTTCAAATTGAACAGCGCGGATTATAATCAATCTTGGCTGTATTCAGTCAGCTGACTCTAATTATCCATTAACTTATTTCACTTTAACTAAAGGACAATTAATTTTTCATAGACCAACATGTGTTGGATAATTTTGCCATTAGATAAATTGAATAAATAATAAACACACGTTATCGGCAATACACTAACAACCCAATTGTGCTCCACTCACTTAGAATCTGGAACCAATGTAGAAAGCATTTTAAGACGGAGAAGCTTCTATCTGTGGCACCTCTGCAAGAGAACCACCTCTTTCAACCTTCACAAACATATGCAGTTTTTAATATCTGGAAAAAATTGGAATTAACTTGCTTAGAGATCTTTACATAGACAACGTCTTTAAATCCTATGAACAATCACATTCCAAATTTAACATTCCAGCTACACATTTCTTTCACTATCTTCAAATCAGGAACTTTGTTAAACAGAACCTTCCAGATTTTCCTCATCTTGCACCCTCATCCACGCCGGAAAAAATATTGCTCAATTTTAAGGAATTAGACTCCATCTCTACAATATATAAAATCATTTTACAATCCCTTCCTTTCAAAGATCCAAGAGGACACTGGGAAAAAGACCTCTCAATTAATATATCAGAAAAGGAGTGGAAAGTTGCAATGCAGAGAATTCACTCGAGCTCCATATGCGCAAAGCATACAATTATACAACTCAAAATTATATATCGAGCACATCTGTTTCGACTAAAACTCTCCAAAATGTTTCCAGGGCATGATCCAACCTGCGAATGTTGCAAACAAGTCCCAGCTTCACTGAGTCACATGTTCTGGGCCTGCACCAAATGAACATTATTCTGGACAAAAATTTTTAATTACCTCTCAGACAGCCTTGGACTCACAATCCCTCCTAACCCATTAACAGCTGTGTTTGGGGTTCTTCCAGAGGGGCTTAAAGTGGAGAAGGAAAAAAATTTGTGATTGCATTCACTACACTGTTGGCACGCAGACTTATTCTGCTAAACTGGAAGAACCCAAACTCTCCTCTTTTAAGTCAGTGGGAAACTGATGTGTTATATTATTTGAAATTGGAAAAAATCAAATACTCAGTTAGAGGATCTGTACAGACTTTTTTCAAAACATGGCAGGATCTAATCAGTAATATTTTAAAATAAGTTTATAAAGCACAGAGAATTTATTAACTTAGGTATGTTTACAAGCCTTAAATCTTACACCGTTTGGCTTGCTCTCTCTCTCTCAGGGGTGGGGATCGATCTGTTCTTAACATAATTCTTTTTTTTGTAAAAACTTGATTGCTATGTATGGATTGTAATAAAATTAATAAAATAAAATAAAAAAAAAGATAAATTGAATAAGTTTGAAAAATATACTTGTTCATTCAATTGTACTTTATGAAATATCAGAGTTTGGTTAAAGACTTTTTAAACATTCAGTGTAAGAAATATGCAGTAACAGAGGAAACAAGGGACAGTTTAAATATTTCCTTTTACACTGTGTGCACAGTGAGTATTTTGACCATATCATCATTTTTATTTATGTATTCCGACTCTAAGATGTACAAACTTGAATACTTATTGGATTTAAGCATATCAGGTGATATGTATTGGTGTAATGAGGGAGGGTGTGGCCTAAAGAGATCAACACCCTATATCAAGGTGTGCATAATTATTAGGCAGCTTGTTTTCCTCAGGCAAAATGGGCCAAAAAAGAGATTTAACCGACACTAAAAAGTCAAAAATTATAAACAGTCTTTCAGGGGGATGCAGCACTCTTGAAATTGCTCAGATATTGGTGCGTCATCACAGAACCATCAAACGTTTGATTGCAAATAGTTAACGGGGCCACAAGAAACGTGTTGGGATATAAAAAAAGACGCAAATTAACTGCCAAAGATTTGAGAAGAATCAAACGTGAAGTTACCAGGAAGCCATTATCCTCCAGTGCTGTCATATTCCAGAACTGCAACCTATATGGAGGGCCCAGAAGTACAAGGTATTCAGTGCTCAGAGACATGGCCAAGGTAAGGAAGGATGAAACCCAACCACCACTGAACAAGACACATAAGTTTAAATGTCAAGACTGGGCCAAGAAATATCTGAAGACAGATTTTTCAAAGGTTTTATGGACTGATGAAATGAGAGTGACTCTTGACGGAGCAGATGGATGGGCCCATGGCTGGATCAGTAACGGGCACAGAGCTCCACTTCGACTCAGACACCAGTAAGATGAAGGCGGGGTACTGGTATGGTCTGGTATTATTAAAGATGAGCTAGTTGGGCCTTTTCAGGTTTAAGATGGACTCAAAATCAACTCCCAAACCTACTGCCAGTTTTTGAAGACAAAGACACTTTATTCAAGCAGTGGTAAAAGAAAAAGTCTGCATCTTTCTAGAAGACCACGATTTTTACGCAGGACAATGCACCATCACATGCATCGAAGTACTCCACTGCGTGGCTAGCCAGTAAAGGCCTTAAAGATAAAAGAAAAATGACATGGCCCCCTTCCTCACCTGACCTAAAGCCCTTCTTAAACGGCAGATTTACGGGGAAGGAAAAGAGAACACCTCTCTGAAAAGTGTCTGGGAGAGGCTGAACAGATCAAGAAACTGACAGACTCCATGAATGGAAGGCTTATGACTGTTATTAAAAAGAAGGATGGCTATATTAATCACTGATTTTTTTTTTTTTTTTGAAATATTAGAAATGTTTATTTGTAAATTTTGAGTTGCTTATTATTCTCACTTTAACAGATAAAAACAAACAAATGCGAATGGAATATTTTCACTTTTCCTTTAGTTGCGTAATAATTCTGCATACTAATAGTTGCCTAATAATTGTGCACACATATGTATTAATCTGAGAATGTTCACACTCACATTTCCTTTGTAAAACGTTCAAGTTACAGGTTTATTACCATTTTGGATTGACTGGTTGCACTGTATTTGTTCCATATTAAAATTAATCCTCAAAAATACAACTTGCTTTATAATTGTGCACACAGTGTACAATCCTGTCTACAAGCAGGTGCAAAGGTTTGTAAAAAGAGGTTAATACAATCCCTGAAGGCAACAAAAGGCATATCATATTTCTGTAAGTTTTAATACACAGTGATACAATGCATTTGCTGAAAGTGACAGATTTGGGGAGTGTGGAGGTTTGAAAGGAGCCAAAATGTAGCATGGGTAAAAGCTGGGGCACCATTCAAGTTGCTCCACTAGTGTTTCATGTTTCTCAGAACTTAATTTACTTGTACGGCCTTAATGTAAGTAAAATAAAGCAATTTCAGAAATTAAAAAATCTGTTGACACTGTCAGGATGTTGTACTAACATTCAATAGCCAGGGCTCCTCTAAGAGCTGAAGGAGAATCTGAAAATAAAGACAACGGACTCTTGGAAAGTAAGGTAAGGCTACAAAAAGCATACTTAATTGATTAAGATTTTCCTTTTCGCATTTCGTTAAGAAGACGATGTCACTGTCCGGATGTGCCAGTTTCTTCCACTGGGTCTTCAGTTCCGTGTAGTAGCAGTACATTTCAGTGTCTTGTATGTCGGTAGTAGTTGGGTGTTGTACCGTGTAAATCACGGATGCAATGAGAAGTCAGGCAAAATGACACCATTTATTGGCTAACTAGGCTGACCTGCCTTTTAAGGCGACCGACTTTTAAGTTGACCACTTCTTAAGGCAATTCAATATGTAGATCAATTTGATATTTTATACAAACTCATTAATTTGGTTATATTGCATTTGAGCGGTATGACTTTAATACTCGCAGTTTCTGTTATTTTTGTGATGAAATTTAAACTTTTTTTCTATATTGAGGTCGCCCTTTTGAACCCCCCTGATATTTACTACGCGGTGAGGCATTTGTACTCCATCAACATTAATTATTTCCAGAGACATAATTTTATCTATTTTTCCAGCGTATCGCGTACAAAAGCAAGGCAACGATGGGAGCACCAGAACTCTGCTCACATTGTGTCGCTTCGTACCGCAAGCTGCAAGTAGTAAGTCTGTGATAAGCGGAATACCGCTACGCTTTCCACTCACGGGACGGAAGGACAATCCCAACCGCTTTTATATAGTAAGATGGCTAATGGAACAGATTGGAATGTGCAAGTTTTTGAGCTGCAACTCAACCAGCTACATCCAAGACAACACCGACTTCCTAAAAAATCCTGTCTGCTATTGGCCTTAACTGAGGAAACCTTACTGGCCACAATAGATGTTGAGGCACTTTACATAAACATCCACCATGATGATGGCATATTGGCATGTGAAAAGTACCATACCATACCATACCATACCATATTTATTTGTTGAGCGCTTAAAAACACAGCATTACAACTGACCAAAGCGCTGTACAGTTACAACAAGCAGGACTAAAAGCAAAATATTAAAAATAAACATTAAGAGAGAATTAAAACAGAGATACTAAAAACAGGTCAAGGGACCAAATAAAATAGAGAAAATAGCAAAAGACAAGTGGAAAATGAAACAGGTTAAGAATTAAAAGCCAATGTGAAGAAGTGCGTTTTTAGGCGAGATTTGAATGTGGCGACTGAAGCGGCTTGCCTAACCACTAAGGGCAGGGAGTTCCAGAGCCTGGGTGCACAGACGGAGAAAGCCCTTTCACCACGAGCTTTAAAACGTGCCTTGGGAACGGTTAGGAGCAGCTGATCTGTGGATCTAAGAACACGAGGGGGATTGTGACAATGGAGCAAGACACTCAAATAGGCGGGGCTAGACCGTTTAATGCCTTATAGGTTAGGAGGAGAATCTTAAAATCGATTCTGAATCTAACCGGCAGCCAGTGAAGGGTTTTCAAAATTGGTGAAATGTGTTGGATTCTGCTACTTCCAGTTAGAAGCCTTGCAGCCGCATTTTGAGCCAGTTGGAGTCTAGAAAGTGTGGCTTTACTGATACCAAAAAGGCAGGAATTAGAGTAGTCAAGCCGGGACGTAATGAATGCATGAATTACTGATTCCAGGAGGTGGTTAGAAAGAATAGGCTTGAGTTTGGCGATTCGCCTTAGATGGAAAAAGCAGGATTTTACTGTGCTGTTGACTTGAGCATCCATTTTCAGGAACGTATCCATTTTGATTCCAAGATTGGAGACAGACGAAGTTACTGGAATGGGAAGAGAAACGAGGCCAAGGGGTGGAGCCTGTTTGCAGTCGGGACTAAAAACAATGACCTCGGTTTTGAATCGTTCAGGTGAAGGAAGTTTACAGCCAGCCAGTCCTTAATGTCAGATAGGCAGTCGAGGAGAGGTTTGGTGGAGTCAGTTGGCTTGAGGGAGAAATAAATTTGGCAGTCGTCAGCATATAGGTGATATGAAATTGCATGCTTTCTAAAAATTGCACCTAAAGGCAGGATGTAGATTGAAAAAGTAGTGGCCCTAAAATGGAACCCTGGGGAACCCCACATGGGAGTGGGACTGATTCAGATGAAAAATCGTCTAGCATGACTCTGAGAGTCCTGTTGCAGAAATATGACCTGAACCAGTCGAGGGCTAAGCCAGATACACCAGCCCAGGATTCGAGTCGGAGATCATGATGTCGTGGTCGATTGTGTCGAAAGCAGCAGATAAGTCGAGAAGAACCATAACCACGTGGAATCCTGAGTCCAATGCCAAAAGGACGTCATTTAGGACACGTAAATGCGCGGTTTCTGTGCTGTGTTGGGGCCTAAAGCCTGACTGAAAAGATCCATTACCTGATGGTCCTGTAGGTGATGAGTTAATTGCTCATAAACTACTTTTCTAGTATTTTGACAAGAAAGGTAGCTTGGAGATTGGACGAAGATTGGAAAGAATGGCAGGGTCAAGATCAGGTTTTTTCACAATTGGATGTACAACTGCGTGTTTGAAAGCATGAGGAACTATAGCCGAGGATAGACTACTAGTTATGATCTTTAGGACATCATATCGAATCACAGGAAACACATCTTTCAGCAGTCTGGACGGCACCACATCGTCCGAAGGCTTCATTGAGGCAACGATTTTTTCCAGATGGGGGAGCGAAATAGGTTCAAATCTGGTGAGGGAACCGTGCAGGAGCGGCTAAATCAACAGAGCCAGAAGGAGAAATGGAGATCTGGGATCTAATGTTCGTGACCTTATCCAGAAAAAACGTGAGGATCTGATTACAAAGAGCAGTGGAGGCAGCAGAGAAAACAGTTACGGCTGGAGAGAGGACAGCATTTAGTGTTTTGTATAAGACACGTTGATCGCCAGAGTTTTTTGAGATGATGTCAGCGAAAAAATGGTTCCTTGCACCTCTGACCGCTCTCTGGTATTGGGACCACGCGTCACTCATGCAGTCGAAGGTAACAGTGAGACCATCTTTCCTCCATTTACGTTCTAGCCGCCTACAGTTTTGCCTGATGGAGCGAGTTTGTTCATTTAGCCATGGGTCATGCTTGACTTTGGATTGTCTCCGTTTGAGTGGGGCTACGACATCCATCACAGAACAGCAGGAAGTGTGGAAAGTTTGCAATAAAACATCAGCATCCGTGGATTCACATGATGTGGAGATTGGTGAAAAAGCAGCTGTAAAATCTTCAGCAGCAGAGGGGGGAATGACACGGGAGGGACGAGTGGTGGTGGATTTACCATGCTCAACAGAGACCAAATCCAGATTAAACAGAACAGGCGAGTGATCAGAAAAGCTGGGAGGTAGAATGTCCAAGTCACTGATTCTGAGACCGAGAAAGAACCAGGTCCAGTGTGTGAACCTGTCCATGTGTTGGTCTGTTCACTAGTTGAGAGAGACCAAAGGAGTCAATAATGTCCAGAAAGTCTTTTGCTAGAGGATTAAGGGGACAGCAGACATGGACATTAAAATCACCCAAACAAAGGAAGCGATCATATCTGCAGGTAATATCAGCCAGGAAAGCTGCAAATTCATCTAAAAAGTTCTTATTGTATTTTGGAGGCGATAAATGAGTGTGCACAGCAGCGGTGGTGAGCAGACTAGTTCAAACATACTGAGCTCAAAAGTTGAAGGGGAAAATGAAAGGGGAAAGGAAGGGCGGTTGCAAATAAAATCAGATTTAAATAAGGTCAATAAGCCACCGCCCGCGCTCGCTCGGCGTGTTGATAAAGGAACATCCCGGAGGCAAAACTTCAGTGAGTGGGAGCGTCTCGCCGGTAAAACCAGGTTTCAGCGGTACATAAAAAATCCAGGCCATTAGAAAGAAAAAAGTCTTTCAGGATGAAAGTTTTGTTCACGACCGATCTGGCATTTATCAGCGAAACGAACCGGCTGGGAGGGCGTCAACAGAGGCGTACCAGCCGTGGCGGTTGATATTGTCATGATACGGCGTAGGTTGTTAAAGTTCACCCCCCGGCGGCGGGGACGGAGCGAGGCAGGGAGGTACATCGGGCGTCCGAGGGCAAATGGCATTCCGGCAACATTACCTCATGTTGGGAGCCTGGAGAGTTGTTCCTAGAGAGGATCCGGGAAGCTCGGAGCCGAGCCCTGATGCCACCGCGCTTACCCCGGCGGCGGCGTTTCCATCGGCGACCGGCCAAGCCGTAGGCAGTGATGAGGAAAGCTGGGACTTCCTCAAACAGTCGGCCAAAGGCTTGACTGAACTCAGGGGTCAGATGTTGAGAAATCCCCACACTCGTTCGAAGAGCCTGAAGGGTGAGGCGATCATAAGAAATGATCGAGTCAAGAAGAGCATCACAGGAACAGGTAAGCCGAGGAAAAAGCAGGACTAATAAGAAACAAAAAAGCCAGAGCGGCTGACGGCGTGCCTCAACAGTCGGCGCCATCTTGTAAAAAATACCTAACATAGAATTTACCTACAGAATCAGTAACAGATAAAATTCACTCTGACATACAATTTATTCTAACTTGGACAGGACTTCTACTTGCAACAAATGGAGACTGCACTGGGATGTCGTTTCACACCTCACTACACAAACCTATTTATGGACAAATTGGAGAATTTTATGTCAATGTGCATCTTAAAACCAATGTTGTATCAACGATACACATATGATATCTTCATAATGTGGACTTCCAGTGAGAAGGGCCTCCTCCATTTTCATAATGAATGTAACTGCAGGAGCTTAGACAAGATTTCATTAGACAAGGATATACTCCCAAAACAACTGACGCCACCATGGAAAACTGGAAAGGAAAACAAAGGAAATTAGAATTCAATTAGAGGATAAACTGTTGTTGTTGGATGTCCTCATTGCACTAGTCTATCCTGGTCATGACTATCGATGAACCAGATTCAAAAAGATGCCAAGGTATTGGAGCATGCCAAGTAGACATAGCAGTTTCAATGAACAAATTAACTTGCATTTATTTGCATTTTTTGAGTTTGTTCAGCAAACCTCTGACTTTTACAAACATGATGTTAACATCTGCCGCCTTGCATTATGTGGACTTGCAATTGCATGTGACCTCTGTTGGTGCTTTTCAACCTTTCAACAAAATTTTATGCGTCTAAGAAACTGGTGCAAGATTGGAGGAGACAAGAAGATGTAAAAAAAAGAAAAAAAATGAAGTGTTGCATTTCTGAATGGGCAGTTTGAGTTCATGATCGATTTTCGACTTATACGCAAGTATATACGGTATATTTACAATATCAGATATTTTAAGCTTTGAGTGTAAAACTAAGAAAAAGTAAATACAAATACATTTAAAAATAAAATTAACATAAAACACACCAGCAGGCTCAGTTTTTCACCATTTTGCAGTCTCTAGAAACTATTTGTCAAACATTCCAATAAACTTTACCTCTACAAGTTTTTGTACAAATTTTTCCATGGATAGATGTACTTTCCAAAGCATACAGTAAGTGATTTGTCCATATCAACATTCTGTTCAGGTATGTAGACTCTAGTGAGTCTCTCTACTAGTGCTGTTATATTTTCAAAAGATATTTCTCCCTACACTGTGAAGTGACAGGTAAGTTGTTGCCAATAAAATGCAAAAACCTGAGAAGTGAGCAGAAATGTTTTTCACTGGTGATCCACTGTCCATGAGGCGTTTTACGTGAAGGTTTTGTTGATCAGCACAATTCAGATTCAGACTTCTGAATTACGTCTTGATATACAAGAAGTGTAAAGAAAGCCAGCAGTTCACAATAACTAACATCACATCTCAGCTGTACTCTGTAATTTGGTTTCATTGTGTGCTGAAGGATAGTTCTGTGTTGGGCTCATTAACAGTCACATTTAACACGCTTGTCAACAGGCAGGTATCTGATACATGCAGTATGTCTTGAACCCTGGAGATCCACTGAACTGCAGCTTTGAAAGTTGCCCATCACTCTTATGATACCATGCACATTCAGTAGTGACATTATAGTTTACCAGTTAAGTAAAACCATTATCTTTCAATGCTTCACCATCACTAAAACTAGAATGTATTATTTTATCAATGTTTATTTTTGAATAACCATCACTATTTTGTTGAAATGGCTGAAATGAGCTTTCGTCACAGGATTGCTGGGCTCTCTCTCAGAGAGGCTGAGAAGCACAGACATCCCCAGAGAGTCCAGGAGTAAAACCGCTGATTCACCACCTTGAGAGGAGCCAATTGAGGTGGTTTAGGGATCCAATATGAATGCCTCCCAAACATATTCCTGTGGAGATTCTCCATTCATAATGAGTTGGGAAAGAGACCACGAGGAAGACCCAGGGTTCACTAGGATGGTTATATCTCCCAAATGGCCTAGGAACACCCTGGGATTCCACGGTATGAGTCGGCAAGTGTGGCTGGGGATAAACACGTTTGACCCTCACTGTTAAGACTATTGTCCCTGGTCTCAAAAAAATGGTGGGAAATGAATGAATGAATGTCACTATTATTACCCAATGGATCCCTTTCTTTTTCAAGGACTTTATGCCCCAACAGCCCATATTCAGCTTGGTCTGCTGCCAGAAATGTTTTTCCTAGCTGCTGTTCAATGAGGACAAGTAAACTCAGGATGACAGTGTACATCTGACTAGTGGTGGATGAATTATCATAGGTATAATGCTAAAGAAGATAAAGAGGACACAATCGGCATGTCTAGTGGTAAGAATATTTCTTTCATAAACAAAGAACAAATATTTATTCATATATTTTGATTAATTGCAGGGCCACTACAACCCTTGGGCTAATAAAAAAGGCTAGCCTACGTCTGGCTATGACGAAAACTGAAAATATTTGCTGTGATTTATAATTTTAGTCTTTTCAGCTACTGTAGTAGTTTTGTAAAGTTGTTCATCTTTGATTTGTTAATTATTTAGTTCCGTCGACAAAAATGCATTTTTTATCAATAGTTTTTTTCCTTTGCTGTTGTTTATGATAATAACCATGGATTGACCTGATTTTGTTATTCCTTGCAATCTTTATTAGGATCAGGTTTCTAAGTTCAGTGGAAATATACCTAAACGGCTAAACCTAATTCAGACATTTCACTTCCTCTTTAAGGGACATTCGAAGGCCATATTCCTGCATGTTTCGGATTCAAATTCTGAGGAATATGCCACCATGATGTTATTTGACAGGTAGGGCAAAAATAAACTCCCTTTTTGGGGCAAGACTTACCATATAACTTTGATGGTGCAGTGCAAAAGAATCACTGTTATATTCATCCCATCTTAACTATGTTTTCATTCATAAAGCAAAAAGCAATTAAGGTATATCCATCTTATTTAGCTTTGTTGAGGTTTTTCAGACACAACAGAATTTGATGTCAGAGGCACAAACAGTTTTCTGTGGGGTTCACAGAGATTCGATTGTTTCTTAGCATACCTGTAAATGTCTCTTTAGATTGCTAGGTGTGCATTGCAAAGAGTGTTTGTTTAGAATTAAATTGCATATTTAACTGCTTTCTCTGGGTCAAATGAACTTTGTTGGATCAATGTGAAAAGGACAAAAATAATATGTTTGATAGTATGAGTAACTGGGCGTTGAAAGTATCACTTCTGACACTTCTTAGGTATGGAGTGATTTGGAAATTCTAGAAGGAGAAGTACTTCTTAGAATAAATAGGATGAAATCTAACAAATCCCCAGGACCAGGTAATATTTAACCTTGAGTACTTAAGAAGGTTAGTGAGTACATATATAAACCCTTGACACGTATTTTAAGGAAGACACTGTGCATGGTGGAAACGTCTAAGAACTGGAAAATAATAAATATCACCCTTTTATATAAAAAGGGTGATCAGGCAGATCCAAGTAACTATAGGAGAGTAAGCTTAACATGCATCACAGGTAAATTAAAGGAATTACTAAGAAAAAGATTGAGCAATACATGTCTAGAACAGGAGTGCTAACGAACAGTTAACATGGGAGGTCATATTTTACTAATATGCTGGAATTCTATGAGAAGCCAACAAAAGGATATGATCTGAGTGGTGCATATAATATTATTTATGTTGACATTCAGAAAGACCTTGATAAGGTGGCATATGAAATGTTGGGCATTGCACTAAAAGAAAGTGGAAGTTCAGGGAGTAGTGTGTAGATGGGTGCAAAATTGGCAAAAACACAGGAAGCAGAGCATTATGGTGTTAGGAACCTTATCAGAATTGGGTGAGGTCACAAGTGGTGTCTCACAGGGGTCAGTACTAGGGTCACTGCTAATTTTAATATATACATATGATTTGGAAATGAACATAAACAGTGTAATGAGAGACAAAACAGAGAGAAAAAGGTTTGGGGATCCACCTAATTTTCTCCAATCTATCTCATAACTACATGATATACTCCAGTGTATTTGTAGATGGGAGGGCCATCTCCTCCAAGCTTTCTTTTAGTATATAAAATATTCCCCAGGGCTGATGTCCATACAATAATTCAAATGGAGAGAGGCCCGTGGAGGCTTGTGGCTCCTCCTGGTAGGCAAAAAATATGAGGGAAGGTAACTGGTCCCAGTTCCTTCCATCCTCGCTGACCACCTTGCACATCTTTTTATGAGTCTGATTGAATCTCTCAACCAAACCGTTGATCTGGGGATGGTACACCAAGGTCTTTAGACCTTTATTCTCAGTAACTTGGCCACCTCCTTGAACTTTTCCAAAATAAATAGTGTCCCCTTGTCTGTTAGGACTTTTTTGGGGATGCCGCATCACGCAAAGACCCTTACAAGTTCTCGTGCAATAGTCTTAGAATTAGCTGAATGCAATGGGGCCGCCTCTGGGAATCGGTTGGCATAATCAAAAAGGACTAAGATATATTTATGCCCTCGCCTCACAGGTTTAACGGGTCCTACGAGGTTTACCCCAATACACTCGAAGGGGATGTCAATTACAGGGTAGGGTAACTAGAGGAGCTTGGTCCCTCCTGGGAATCTGTCACAGTTGACACTCCTCGTTGATCCTGGGCCAATAGAAATGGTGCTTAATGTGTTCTAACGTATTTTCGGTTCCCTAGGAGGTGTGTGTGCGCTAGTTCACAGACCTCCCACCGTAAGGTCTATGGGATTAGGAGCAGGGATCACACAGCAACCCGATGTAGGAGATCATTGTTAATTACAACGTGCTTTCCCTGAGGCATGGGATGCTGCGTGCATTAGCCGTTTACGGAGACAACTGCATTAATAGCATTCCTTACAGCAGTGTTTCCCAACCTTTTTTGAGCCATGGCACATATTTTATATTAGAAAAATCCAATGGTGCACAAAATGTCACAAAAAGTATATGTAATGAAATATAATGATCTTCTAGTTTCAATTTACTCACAGTTTAAAAGTTTAGTTGAACACAACAGGAATTGAAGAAAGACACACACGAAGATCTTCTTCAACAGCTCTGAGTCTCTCTCTTTTTTAATTTTTATACCAGTCATGATTGAAAAGCCAAGCTCAAGTAGGTAGGTTGTGGAAAATGGGAGCAGGGCTGAAATAGCTCTGCTTGCCAGAATGGGGAACTCCTTGGCAGCAGTCAGCCAAAAACTGTCCAAAGGTAGATCAGCAAAGCTCAGCTTTAAACCACAATTTTTTTCTCAGTACAGTTATTTTCTCCTGCTCCTGCAAAGTCATGTCCTTTCCAACTGCGGTTGAGCTAAATGGGCTCCTAACCCAGTCAAGGCAATCAGTGGAAACTGAAGGGATATAAAATGACAACTTCTGTTCAAGAGTTTTCAAATGCTTGCCTATTGTTTCACACAGTGCAGCAATGTTGATACCTTGCCATTTCTGGGTGTGTGGGAACATGTCAAGGTTGGTACTTTCCACATGGTGTTGCCAGAGCTGCAACGTTGAATGAAATCCATTTATTTTATCTGCACTTGTGAGCAGGTATTCATTTTCGGCCTTGCATCCGTGTGTTCAGGTCATTCAAATGTTAAATACAGTGGTGTCAAAAACTATTTGCCCCCTTCCTGATTTCTTATTCTTTTGCATGTTTGTCACACAAAATGTTTCTGATCATCAAACACATTTAACCATTAGTCAAATATAACACAAGTAAACACAAAATACAGTTTTTAAATGATGGTTTTATTATTTAGGGAGAAAAAAAATCCAAACCTACATGGCCCTGTGTGAAAAAGTAATTGCCCCCTTGTTAAAAAATAACCTAACTGTGGTGTATCACACCTGAGTTCAATTTCCGTAGCCACCCCCAGGCCTGATTACTGCCACACCTGTTTCAATCAAGAAATCACTTAAATAGGAGCTGCCTGACACAGAGAAGTAGACCAAAAGCACCTCAAAAGCTAGACATCATGCCAACATCCAAAGAAATTCAGGAACAAATGAGAACAGAAGTAATTGAGATCTATCAGTCTGGTAAAGGTTATAAAGCCATTTCTAAAGCTTTGGGACTCCAGCGAACCACAGTGAGAGCCATTATCCACAAATGGCAAAAACATGGAACAGTGGTGAACCTTCCCAGGAGTGGCCGGCCGACCAAAATTACCCCAAGAGCGCAGAGACGACTCATCCGAGAGGTCACAAAAGACCCCAGGACAACGTCTAAAGAACTGCAAGCCTCACTTGCCTCAATTAAGGTCAGTGTTCACGACTCCACCATAAGAAAGAGACTGGGCAAAACGGCCTGCATGGCAGATTTCCAAGACGCAAACCACTATTAAGCAAAAAGAACATTAGGGCTCATCTCAATTTTGCTAAGAAACATCTCAATGATTGCCAAGACTTTTGGGAAAATACCTTGTGGACTGATAAGACAAAAGTTGAACTTTTTGGAAGGCAAATGTCCCGTTACATCTGTCATAAAAGGAACACAGCATTTCAGAAAAAGAACATCATACCAACAGTAAAATATGGTGGTGGTAGTGTGATGGTCTGGGGTTGTTTTGCTGCTTCAGGACCTGGAATGCTTGCTGTGATAGATGGAACCATGAATTCTACTGTCTACCAAAAATCCTGAAGGAGAATGTCCGGCCATCTGTTCGTCAACTCAAGCTGAAGCAATCTTGGGTGCTGCAACAGGACAATGACCCAAAACACACCAGCAAATCCACCTCTGAATGGCTGAAGAAAAACAAAATGAAGACTTTGGAGTGGCCTAGTCAAAGTCCTGACCTGAATCCAATTGAGATGCTATGGCATGACCTTAAAAAGGCAGTTCATGCTAGAACACCCTCAAATAAAGCTGAATTACAACAATTCTGCAAAGATGAGTGGGCCAAAATTCCTCCAGAGCGCTGTAAAAGACTCATTGCAAGTTATCACAAACGCTTGATTGCAGTTATTGCTGCTAAGGGTGGCCCAACCAGTTATTAGGTTCAGGGGCAATTACTTTTTACACAGGGCCATGTAGGTTTGTATTTTTTTTTCTCCCTAAATAATAAAAACCATCATTTAAAAACTGCATTTTGTGTTTACTTGTGTTATATTTGACTAATGGTTAAATGTGTTTGATGATCAGAAACATTTTGTGTGACAAACATGCAAAAGAATAAGAAATCAGGAAGGGGGCAAATAGTTTTTCACACCACTGTATATCCGCCAGATATGCCAGTCTTGCACACCACTCATCACTTGAAAGCAACTTAGTGTCATCACACCTCTCATTTTTCAAAAAGACTTTTATTTCCGCCCGCAGCTCATACACACAGGCTAAAACTTTGCCACAGGACAACCACTGGACCTCCTTATGCAGCAATAGCAGTTTATGCTCCACTCCCATTTCCTCACACAATGATGCAAACATGTGACTTTTTACAGGTCTTGTCTTCACAAAGTTTATAATGCGCACAACATCATCCAATACAGGAGCTAGGTCTGCTGGTAATGTCTTGGCAACGAGTGCCTCACAGTGCAGAAAACAATATGTCCCAATAACATCTGGATGTTACTCTTTCACTCTGCTTACAATTCCTTTGGTGCGCCCCAACATGGCGGGTGCTCCATCAGTGCAAACACTTATGCAGTTTTCTTATTTAAGTTTTCCTTGTTCAAGGTACTTTGATACAACTCGAAAAATTACCTCTCCTATTGTTCTTTCTGGCAATTCTTTACAAAACAGGAAGTTTTCTTTGATGGTGTCTCCGTCTACAAAGCGCACATTTGCCAAAAGTTGTGCAAGTCCACTGATATCTGTAGATTTATCGAGTTGCAATGCAAATTTGCCACTGACGTGCCACTTTTCCAAAACGATCCTTTTAATGTCTGCAGACATGTCATCAATACGTCTGGCAATTGTATTATTTGAGAGAGGGACTTGGGCTATTTCTTTAAGAGCGCCAGAGCTGAGCATCTCATTTACAATGATTTTGCAGGCAAGGTAGTATTAGTGTCTCTGCCACCGTGTGTGGCTGTTTTGATTTGGCGATGAATTCAGCAACTTGGTAGGTAGCTTTGAGAGCTCTCTCATTCGTCTTCGTTGTTTTCCTCACTAAAGTTGCCTGTTTCTTAGTCTGTTCACAAAGTTGAATAAAATAGTCTGTGTTCTTGTTTTGAAGTGACAGGTGTTTTGTTTGGAGATGGTGTTTAAGTATGCTGGGAACCATGGCACTGTTGGACAGCTTTCCCCCCATACTAAGCATAACGGAATCAGCTCAGTTGGTTCCCCGGTAAAAGTAAATCCAAAGGAAAGATAACTTATATTGTATTGTCTTCTGACCACTACTCATACTAGGTCCTTCATCTGGATCACAACTTTCTCCACGACCCAGTTTGGATTGTGTACTTTTTCTTTTCAGATATTTATCCATTGCTATCACTGCTGTAAATCTTAAGCATCACTAATTCTTTTGTTTGAATGGCAACATGTAGATACACAGATTAATTAGCCATCTGCTGCCACCTAGTGGAAGAGTATTTAATTGTTCTGCCTGTCACTGTCGCATAGACTAACGAAGACAAATTATTTGCAGTAAAATAAATAATAATTTTCAGACCAATTAAGTGAAACTGGATAATTTTCCACGGTACACCTGATGATCTCTTACAGCACACTAATGTGCCGCGGCACAGTGGTTGGGAATCACTGCCTTAGGGAAACATCATTCCATTTTTCCCATTTTAAGGATCCCAACATTTACCTGAACTGAAAATGTATAGCATTATTGTATAGCATTAAGTGAATGGGGGCTGCCCTCGAGGGGCATGGTTTTGGGCCGCAATGCCACGCCGCCATCTGATGATGGGGACGACAGCGCATAATCGTGCACCACATCACACTGGACAGCCACATCAGCTCTAGTTGCCGGTAGTGAACACAGCATGAAGACAATCTGGGACATGTTGTCGCCGTCCATGGTTAGGTTCTACTGTATAGCTGGAGTGATAGTCTGGTTGCCGCTTATACTTTTTGACCAGTCACGACCTAGTATCACAGGGTACGGTGGATGAGGCATAACTGCCATTGTGAGGCTTCGGAGATTATCCCCAACACTAACTACACAGGAGGCTGTGCCGTATTTCCTTATCTCCCCATGAATTCAGGTTATATTGGCCTTTTCAATCGAACCATTGTCATGGCAACATGAGTCAGTGAGCAACAATGGAAAAGTTACTCCCAGAATCGTACAAAACAGAGACTTTGTATCTATTTATTATAGCCACTCCTGTGTGGAGAAGAGACAAAGGGTTGACAAGGGCACAATACCTTACTCCCTGGGGCCAGCCACAGTCCATTGGTTCGCCGAGAAGGGGACAGGCCATCACAATGTGTCCGGGCTCCCCACACTTGCAAATAGTGGAGAAGTGCCAGACTCTTCTCTTTAGGTCTTTCCCACAGGTCAGGATTGCAGTTTACCTGTCAAGCTTGGGGGTGGGCCATTCGGATCTCTTGAATTGGGACGCCGCACGATGATCTCAACGAGGGATTCTGGAAGGCCATTTATAAGTACGTTACAGGCCAACTGCTCGACAATTTTCTGGGTGCTGGTTTTGCCACAGATTTCAAAGGCCTATATGCAAGTCGACCGCTCCAGGTCAAAGTGCCACTCACGCCATTGCCTCGCCTGTTGGTCTGTGGATACACTGAACCGTTTGAGAACCTCTGCCCTGAGCTAGTCACAATCAGTGGTGTCTTCCTTCAAGAGGTCATAATAGGCCAGCTATTCCTTGCCCTTAAGGAAGGGTGCCAGGATGTTACCCCTTTCGCTCTGGGGTCAGCAGTTCCTGTTCACCATCCTTTCAAAGATCAGGAATAAGGTTTCAATATCATCTTGGTCTGTAAGTGGAATGAACACCTGCGATGGCATCCTGGCTTGATCCTTCTGTAAGGCAAGCCGTGCCTTGATCCCTGCCTCAGATTCGGCCACCTGCAACTGCACTCACTGTAGTGCCACTGTCAGATTAGTCAAAATGGAGTTCAGGTCCTACTCTTCCGACATTCTGAGCACGATTCTGCTGACTATGCCACTGTAATATGAGACAAAACAAAGAAAAAGGTTTGGAGGTCCAACTGTATACTGTAGTAACCAGCAGAATATTTGGCAAAATCAAAGTAGTCAATGAGACCGAGTCCGAGTGAGACTGACTAGAAGGTGAAGTGGTTGGGTCTTTTATAAGTGGTGTGCAGGAAGAGGCGGGTCCTTGGTGGAAATAAGGTCAGTGGGAGGGCATGAGCTGGCAGAGGAAGTGGGTGGAGCTCTAGTTGGTTTTCTCTTCTGGTGGTCTGCAAAAGAGGGAGAAAAGGCATTAGTGCAGCTCATTCACCCCTGACTCTGCATCTTATGCTCAGTTAAGCCTTTGACTGCCTCCCAAGCATGTGTGTGACAACAGTTATCTGAATAAGTTTGCAGATGATACCAAGCTACAGTAGGTAGATTGGCATATAATCTAAAATGTGCTTAATCATTACAAAAGGCCTCAGACAACATACAGGCTTAGACAGATTTGTGGCAGATGTAGCTTATTATCAGTAAATATAAAATATTATATGTAAGAAGTAAAAATGTTAGATCTGAATATACAATGGGAGTTCTGAAAATAGTACTGCCTATAAGAAAGATTTATAAGTTATCATTATAATCTTTCAGTGTTCAGAAGCCATTAAAAAGGCTAACAGAATGGTAGATTATAAATCATGGTGTGTAGAGTACAAGTCAAGGGAGGTTATGCTTAAGCTTTATAATAATGTGTGCAGTTTTGGTTTCCACATTACAAAAAAGACATAGCAGCATTAGAAGAAGCCCAAAGAACAGTTACTAAGCTGAATCCAGGACTATAAATGACTAGTTAGGATGAAAGATTGAAAGAGATGAACTTCTTCAAGTCAAGTCCATCCATCCATTATCCAACCCACTAAATCCTAACTACAGCATCACAGAGGTCTGCTGGAGCCAATCCCAGGGCACAAGGCAGGAAACAAACCCCAGGCAGGGCAAGCACACAGGACAATTTAGAATCACCAATGCACCTAACCTGCATGTCTTTGGACAGAAACCGGAGCACCTGGAGGAAACCCACACAGACACTGGGAGAACATACAAACTCCACGGAGGGAGGACCCGGGAAGCGAACCCAGGTCTCCTAATTGCGAGGCAGCAGCGCTACCCACTGCGCCACCCTCAAGTCAAGTCAAGTCAAGTCAAGTGGCTTTATTGTGATACCATCCATACTTCATATTGCAGCATAAAGTGGCACAGAATTAAGGTCTCGGGACCACAGTGCAACATATACATAAACATAGGACATGTGCAAGACAAGTAAAGAACTATACTATACTGTACTATACTATAAATAGATAAATAATAGGTAAGTAAATAGATAATAATCACTTCAAAACACGTAATAAATAAATAATATCGACAACAAATAATAATAAACAACGGTACTAACAAGTGTAACAAATGTACTGCATATAAGTAAACTACTAGGAGCAGATGGAAGTGGAACAAAGAGGCCTTTAGAGGGGTGGTAGTGGTCCTTCACAATGGAATAGGCTTTGTGGATGCAATGCTTCATAAAGATGCCTTTAACGGAGGGAAGTGGTCCCAATAATCTTTTTAGCAGTCTGCAGTATTGTTTGTAGGACCTTACGGTCAGAGACACTGCAGTTCTCAAACCAGACAGTGATCCAACTGGTCAGAACACACTCAATGGTGCCCTGCAGTATGTAGTGAGAATTTTGGGGAGGTACACTTGCCTTCTTCGGCCACCAAGAAAGTGGAGATACTGCTGCATCTTTTTGGCTAAGGAGGTGGTGATAATTTACCAATTAAGGTCAGCTGTCAGATGTACATCAAAGAATTTGTACAATCGTAAGTGAGCAGAGTGAACACAAGTGGGCGGAGTACAAAGACCTAGGGAGTGCCAGTGCTCAGCATGATTGTACTGGTGATGCTGTTACTGATATGGACTGTTTGGAATCCCTCTGTCTGGAAGACCAGGATCCAGTTGCACGAGGAAGTGTTATAGCCTAGCGGGCACACACTCCCTTAGAGTTTCCAAGGGATGATGATGATGATGATGGCAGCTGAATTGAAGTCAAAGCATTCTAGCATAAGTGTCTTTTTTGTCTGGATATGACAGAGGCAGATGAAGAGTAGATGATAGGGCATCTTCATTATAACAGTTTGGGCAATAGGCAAACTGCAGAGGGTCATATGATTGGGAAGTCCTGCTTTCAAATAGTCGAAGACCAGCCTCTCGATGCACTTAATGATGACAGGAGTTAATGGGGCGATAGCCATTGAGATAACAAGACGGAAGACTTGTTCAGTATTAGTATGATGATGGTGGTTATAAGCACCTGGGGACCTTTTTGCCTCACAGAAATGTTGAAGATGTCTGCAAAGACATCCATCATCTGTTTTACATGTTTACTGAGCACTTGGCCAGGTATGGTGTCTACTCCAGCAGCTCTGCATGGATTTATATTCAACAAAGTTCTTCTTATGTCAGTGGACAAAAATAGTACCTGTTCTTCCCAAGGAGGAATGGACTTACTTGCAGGTATGTTGTTCGGGGTATTCAAAGTACACATGAAAGTTATTTAGAATATCTGGAAGAGTGGCATTGACTTTGCAGACAGGTGGTATGGTCTTATAGCCTGTAATGACTTGCACTCCCTGCCACAAGCATCATGTATCTCAAAGTGTCCTGCATTTTCTTGTCATATTTTTGTTTAGTCCTAAATGCTACCTCGTCATCTAAAGCAGCATTACAGGCTTTTAATTGTTCATGTACCACCAATGTCAACCACATTTTCCGATTTGCACATGTTCTGATGGTCTTTGATGCAGTCACATCTACAGGTATGCACCTGATAATGTTGCCTGTGACTGATAATGCATACTCCACTAAGTTAATCTGATGGCTATACTGTATGTGGCAACTGCTTTAAGTGTGGCCGAGCCCATGTTATCGAATCAGTCCTGCAGAGCTGAAACAGCTCCCTGTGATCAGACTTGGATTTCTTTGAGAATTGGTTTGGGCTGTTTAAGCAGTGTTCTATATGCAGGCAGTAGCATAGCAGGAACATAATCAGATAGGCCGAGATGGATAAGCATCTCAAGAGTTTGTACACGCAAGATCCCATTTTTTCTATCCTGTGGCTGGAAAGTTCACAAACGGATAAAAGTTGGGGAAAACAGTCTTCAGATTTACATAATTAAAATCTCCAGCCCCAATAATAAAATCAGTGGGATGTACTATTTTCAGCTCTGTAACAGTTCGGTAAAGTACACTCAAAGCTTCTTTAGAATTAACTCCCGGAGGAATGTAAATGGCCAGAATAAAAATAATGACAAACTCCTGAGGCAAGTAAAAAGGATAGCATTTTACAGTTAGACATTCCAGCACTGGAGTTTAAGCAAAAAGAGACTGAGATGTGACACAAATGAAGTGTTTAAAATTATGAAGAAATTAGTACAGTGGAAAGTTGATTTAAAACAAGTTCAACAGGAACGTGAGAATACAATTGGAAAATTGTTAAAGGTACAACTCACAAATTTTATGACGTTCTTCACACAGAGAACCACAGACACATGGAAACAGTTACCAAGTAATGTGGTTAACAGTAGAAATTTAGAGACCTTCAAAACTAGACTTGATGTTATTTTGAAGGAATTAAGTGGATATGACTGGCAAGGTTTGATGGGTTTAATTGCCTATTCTCAGCAGTTTTTCTAATGTTCTAAATAATAAGGTGTGTACCAAAACACAATATATGAAAAGTAAAAACGCATTGAACATATGTTATGCTTAATACACACAATTAATTGCATACATACTTTGAAATAAGAAATGTCTTTATGTAAAATCTTGCCTTGTCAGTAATATGTATGTTCTGTGATTCTCTCCTCAGCTCCCAGTTTTTCCACTCATCTTGGTGTGCTTCAGTCACCCCTTCTCCCATTTCTGCTTCCTCAGCTGTGTGTCCTCAGCATTTTGAATACCCCAAAGCCCTCTTTACTCATTGCAGACCTTAACTGTCAGTGTTCCAATTGAAGACTTGACTCACAGGTGGCACAGTGGTAGCGTTGCTGCCTCGATGTTAGGAGTCCCGGGTTCGCTTCCCGGGTCCTCCCTGCGTGGAGTTTGCATGTTCTCCCCATGTCTGCTTGGGTTTCCGCCGGGTGCTCTGGTTTCCTCCTACAGTCCAAAGACATGCAGGTTAGGTGCATTGGCGATTCTAAATTGTGCTTGGTGGGTGTGTGTGCCCTGTGGTGGGTTGGCACCCTGCCTGGGGTTTGTTTCCCACCTGGGATTGGCTCCAGCAGACCCCTGTAGTTAGGATATAGCGGGTTGGATAATGGATAGACTTGACTCCCAATCTGTAAGTTTAGCTTACCTGTCCGTTTTTCTTTACAAAATAACTTACATTTACTGGAATTCTAATAAATCCACAAGAAGTTGGTAATGGACTGTGCAAATGAAAGCTCTCAATTGACAGAGATGAAAAGATAGCTGCTACTCTTGAAGGGTCAGAGGGTGAAAAACAAGAAGGAAGACAAACAAAGCCTAAACTAATGCCCCTAATGTTATCTGCATGGAACAACATGAGGGAAATTTACAAAAACACTAATTTTAAATTAATACACATACTGTGTTTGCTTATATAATGCGTTTAAGTATAAGTGTGTATGTTTCTATTAACATATTTTAGTGTGTAGGGGTCTTGGACAGACTGTTACCTTCAGTGCGTTGCTACTGTTCCCATTTTTGATGTTGTATACATCTTTATACATGTTTCTCTGAAATTGTTTCACAACATAATATTTCATCACTGTGCTAATGTGGCATTGCTCAAAATAGACCTTTGTGTTCAGCCCCCCAACCACTCATCCCATCAGACTGGAAGTTCCCTGACACAGACCAAAAATGGCTTTTTTTTTATTTGCTGTTGCGCACTTTGTTTTTATTATTTCTCCAGCTACACCTCTGTATAAATGATTAAAATAAGGGAAATACACTGGTTGCTTTTATTACTCATGAGCCTACAAGTTTATTTCAAATCCTTTATTTCACACCAGAGCATGTTTGTCAAAGAGAGTCTTAATGACTTTGTTGTATTGATTCCCTGGTGCAGACCACCGACAAATAATCCAAGAAAAACTGCTAACTGACATTAATTCTTTTTTGGCCACCTCCTTTTCAAAGAACACAATGGTATACCATCAATATCTAGATACCCATCCATCCTGATGAACCCAACAATCAAAGCTGTTACTTCAGTGAGGCTTCAAAATGGAAGATGACAATACATTTTAGAGCGTCACTGCCTGTTATAGACCAGATCACACTGTCCATTTATTTTATTTGTGTGAGCTTACAATTAGCATCTTTGTGTTTTTTTTCTGTAGCTCATGGAATGAACACATCAAATGTCTGGTGTTTGGCTAAGCTGTCCCAATTCATATTTGATTAAAACTTTGTTAATTAAAGAACTGACATTTACAGTTGATAGAAAGAAAATATATATGAAGCCCAACTGTGCACTGTAACAGTTTTCTTTCATATGTTGAAAAGACAGTGTGTGTGTGAGTGTTAGCATGGAGCAGTGCTGGCGCTGTTGCCTTGTACTAAGGAGATCATGTGTCCACATCCCAGGAGTGCTTTGAGTATTGAGAAAAGTGCTATATAAATGTAAAGAATTATTATTAAGTAATTATGTGGTTGTTCTAAAAACAGATAATTAAACTGACTCATCCTAATTGAATTTAATTAAACTAGATGCCCCTTGTCACCACTGCTTTTTGTCATTGCCATTGAACCACTGGCAATTCACTGTCAAAATGCTTATGAGATAAAGGGGATTATTAGAGAAGGACTGGAACAGAAAGTTTCTCTATATGAAGATGATATGGTACTGTATATATCGGACCCACAATATACTGTGCCTGCAGTCCTAACAGCACTAACAGAATTTTAAAAGATTTCTGGTCTCAGAATCAATTTAAATAAAAGTGTGCTCTTCCCAGTGAATTCTCAAGCATACAACATTAGATTAGAAACCTTCCCTTTATTCATCACATCCATCCATCCATTATCCAACCCGCTATATCCTAACTACAGGGTCACGGGGGTCTGCTGGAGCCATTCCCAGCCAACACAGGGCACAAGGCAGGAAACAAACCCTGAACAGGGCACCAGCCCACCAAAGGGCACACACACACACCAAGCACACACTAGGGACAATTTAGAATCGCCAATGCACCTAACCTGCATGTCTTTGGACTGTGGGAAGAAACCGGAGCACCCAGAGGAAACCCACGCAGACACGGGGAGAGCATGCAAACTCCATGAAGGGAGGACCCGGGAAGCGAACCCGGGACTCCTCACTGCGAAGCAGCAGCGCTACCCATTTTATCAGTTTAAATACCTAGGGGTAAACATCACAAGTAAACATAAAGCTCATAATCAACAAAATTTTGCCATTTGCATGGAAACAATTAAGCAAGACTTACATAGATGGTCAACCCTTCATCTCACTTTAGCTAGAAGAATTAGCATTGTTAAGATGAATATCCTTCCTAAGCTTCTCTTTTTATTTCAAAACATTCCAATATACATCAATAGATCTTTTTTGAAGAAATTAGATTCAAACATAACCTCATTTATTTGGAATTCAAAACATCCACGCATCCAAAGGGCGACCCTACAAAGACCTAAGGCAGAAGGCGGCTTGGCTCTACCTAACTTTCAATTTTATTACTGGGCAGCAAATATAAAAGCTATAAAAACCTGGACATGGACACAAATAGATGAACATACACTTCTTGGTCCGCAACAGAAATAAAATAATGCTTTATATTCCTTGCTTTGCACCCCAATAAATACAAGATATCACCAATATACTAACAACCTAATTGGTGCTTCACTCACTCAGAAAATGGAACCAATGTAGGAAGTATTTTAAGATAGAGAAGTTTTTTTTTTCTGTGGCACCTCTGCATAAGAATTACCTTTTTCCACCTTCAAATGTATGCAGTTTTTAATGTCTGGAAAACATTCGGGATTAAATCATTTAGAGATCTGTACATAGACAACATCTTTGCATCCTACGGACAATTACACTACAAATTTAAATTTCCAGCAACATTCCTTTCACTACCTTCTAATTAGAAACTTTGTTAAACAAAACCGGCCCAGTTTTCCACATAACTACCTCCATGCCTAAAAAAATATTGATCAGTCTCAGGGACTCAGAGAGCATTTCTGTAACATATAAAACCATTTTACAGCCCCTCCTTTTCAAAGATGCAAGAGGACAGTGGGAAAAGGATCTCTCACTCAACATCTCAAACAAGGAGTGGAAAGCAGCAATGCACAGAATTCACTCGAGCTCCATATACACAAAGCATACAATTATTCAACTAAAAATTATATATCGAGTGCATCTCTCTCGTTTAAAATTGTCCAAAATGTTTCCAGGGCAAGATCCAACCTGCGAATGCTGCTATCAAGTCCCAGCCTCACTGAGCCACATGTTTTGGGCCTGCACCAAATTAACATCATTCTGGACCAAAATCTTTAAATGTCTTTCAGACAGCCTTGGGGTCAACAATCCCTCCTAACCCATTAACAGCTGTGTTTGGTGGACTCACAGATGGGCTTAAAGTGGAGGAGGACAAACAAATTGTAATTGTCTTTAGTACACTGTTGGCACGTAGACTTATCTTGGTCAACTGAAAGAATCCTAATTCTCCTATTCTAAGTCAGTGATCTTATATACTATTTGAAACTGGAAAAAATCAAATTCGCACTTAGAGGATCTGTATAAAACGTTTTCAAAACCTGGCAAGATCTAATCAATAACATTTTAGAATAAGCATCTAAATTGAGGAAGCAGGTGATCTCCCCTCTTTTACTCCATTTATCTTTATTCATTTATTAATTTATCTATTTACTTATTTTTACTAGCTTCAAGTTTTACTCTGCTGGCCTAACTCTCTTTCATAGGGGTGAGGGTTGATTTTTTGAAGGGTTGTTAAACTTGAGTTATTTGTATGGAATGCTATTTGTTTTTAATAAAATAAAAAAAAAAAATGTGTCAGAAATCAGCTGAAACCAAACCAGTTGAAGCTGAAACCAAACAAGCTGATAATTTGATTTTTGCACTGAGATGTTTTTTTATGGTGTGGACATGCCAAGAGCTACTTTGGAGGGTGGCTAGGTGTCTCTCTGGGGGTGGGTTAACTGGATGCACTGGGAGTCATTGCATAAGCAGTGAATTTGACACTGTAATAATTTGCTTGAAGTAGGAAGTGATTGGATCACACTGTGAGTCAGTGTCTTAATAAGAAAGTGACAGAGTTAGCTCATGAACTTCCTCATGCATGGGACATGTGA
The DNA here is from genome assembly GCF_016835505.1 of Polypterus senegalus. Lineage (NCBI taxonomy): Eukaryota > Metazoa > Chordata > Cladistia > Polypteriformes > Polypteridae > Polypterus > Polypterus senegalus. Next base: position 133,581,825 of record NC_053163.1, on the reverse strand, counting down.
ACAGTACTGAGGAGTCTGTCTAAACTGGAAGGTGACTGAATTCACTGCATTAAAGTTGCAACTTGAGGTGGAACGTAAGTCACCAGTCTTTTAGTTGTATAAAACAGTATTTTACTAGACATTTATGAAACTGGTCTGAAGCACTACTGCTTATCTAATCTTCAGCTTGCAGATTTTGTATGAAAGCTTGTGCACTTCCTTTGTTTCTATTTTAGTTGTTCTCTTTGTGGTATTCAGTTGTGATTGAGATGAAGAAGGTACTCAAATAACAGTGTCTTAGCATTACTCTGTATGTTACCTTCTTCATTTTATAGTTAGCTGTTCATCCGTCTAAGCATTTAAGACCACAGCACTATATCTGCTTTTTTTAACTAGTACTGAAGCATGTGAGTGCCTGACCCAATATGCGGAAGACTCTTGTAGTAGCTTCCCTTTCATAAAATGACATGACTTCGCTACATTTACATTTCAGTCAAGGCTGTGTTTCTTTTCCTGCCACAAAAAAAAATAAATAAATAAAAAGACAGCATACCTTTTTTATAATAATTTTTCACATGTGTAGTGTCCAGAATAGTGATCCTGCAAAACTGGTCCCAGAAGAAACTGGCTTGAGGTTCCAGTCTCTGCCCTACCAATTCTGAGCTATTTTGAGAGTAAACGTGGCAGAGTGTCATGGGTGAGACCAGGAGTATGTGCAATGAAGACTATTTGTCCTTCCAGTTACTACAATTTTGGAAGCTGAGTAGGAACTGAGTGGTTGACATTCATGTATGATCAGAGAAGACTAGGTCAATGAAATGTCATGTCGTGCCTCACTTGCAAAAAACCTCTGAAGGATTAAGTCTGCAGCTTGATACCTTTTTCATCTCTCAGAAACAACCTGCGGAATTTCCACAACTTCACGTATTTTAGTTGTAGGGGGAAACTCATCTTGTTCACATCTGTATTGCATCACTTAATCTGGAGAATTTATTTCAAATTATTTATTGCTGAACAGTGTAAGATAAAACAAGTATTCCTTGTTAAACTGTTTTCCTTATTACACCTTCTCGTGCATATAGTACAAAGAAGAGGGACACTAGTTGCTCCTTAGCTGGATGTAACTCCTTTATAGTTTTTTGGATCTTGGAACAGAAGTTGCATGTTTTAAAAATTTTCTATAGGCAGTGAGCTAGATCAGAATATTTCACACTAAGCCTGATAAGCAGGTTGTCGAGCATGTTGTCTTCTTGGGTTTATAAAAGTAAAAATGTCTCTTTTTGGTTAAATAATTACCTTTTCATAGTTACATTTTAAATGTCATACAAACAGGAAATGTCTTTTAATAAACCCAAAAACACATCCCTCCCTATGGGATCTCTCAGTGATGTGTCAATGTCAGGGCGGAGCTTTTGCAAAAATTACCACAGCTAATGTAGAGAAGTTCATTCTACAGCTTGCCGAGTAAATTATACTACTATTACGAACTGAAGAGGCAAAAGTAGAGGTAAGTTTGGGATTGGATCGGATGTAAGGTTCTAAACATGCTAACAAGAAAGTAGTGCAGTGAAAGTAGAAAATGAAGATACGATTAAAGAGGTTATGTTTGTAAGAGCTCTGTGCCATTGGAACATTTGAGTGGCAGAAGGAGTAACAGTTTACTAGATAAGCCGTCGCCTGAATTCAGAGAGAGTCCACTGCTTTCATCAGACCAATTTTGATGCTGAAGATATATTTGAATTTCCCGCTTCAGAAAGGAAATAAAAGTCATCTAACTTCCAGTAACAGACTCCTCTGCGTTAACTGATTTTTTTCAATGAAAAGATCAGTTAGTTTGTAAAGTTGATGCAGCATCATTATACAGGTGATTGAATAGTTGATTGTTTCTTTTTTGGTTAGGGTTATCTCTCTACAGTCTCTTATTTATACGTGTGTGTTTGACACCTATGAACCCAGTTTTAGCATTGCTCTTCAAATTACTCTGCACACTGAAAAGAGGAATAGAAGACCTATCTGTGAATCTGATTTTAGACTGTGTAGGTTATGGCCAGGGGCTATTTATACAAAACTTCCCTTTTTTAATTCTAGCTGACCTGCTGATTTGGTCGCCTCTGTTTATTGTTTTTTTATCTCTTTATCTTTTATTTTTTCCATTTGTTTATTTAAATCACACAGATAACAGACATTTCCTTGCCATTTACAGACAGGGGCTTTAACATCTATGGACCACAAAGAGAGCAACTGAAGCGCAAGAAAGAATATTTCAAGATGTCTATGGTAAGTGGAAGTGGAATACTTCTGTGCATTTTGTCAGCTTGTGTTTTTGGCTGGTAGGAGGTAGCGCTTTTTGTCTTTCATCCTTTCCCCTGTAAAGGTAAACTATGTGTATACTGCATTCAGAATTCAGTCTGAGACCCGGGTTCGCTTCTCAGGACCTCCCTGCGTGGAGTTTGAATGTTCTCCCCATGTCTGCGAGGGTTTCCTCCCACAGTCCAAAGACATGCATTTTAGGTGGATTGGCGATTCCCTAGCGTGTGTTTGGTGTGTGGGTGTGTGTGTGTGTGCCCTGTGGTGGGCTGGCACCCTGCCTGGGGTTTGTTTCCTGCCTTGCGCCCTGTGTTGGCTGGGATTGGCTCCAGCAGACTCACGTGACCCTGTGGTTAGGGTATGGTGGGTTGGATAATGGATGGATGGATCGATTGGTTTAAGCAGCCAGTAGAATGTGTGTGTGTGTGTGTGTGTGTGTGTGTAAGGTCAGGGCTGCACACAGCTGAGATAAGGACAGGAAGTGCTTAATCAGAAAGCTCAGGAAACTACTAGCTAGCAGCCACCATTGCTAAAGGATCACCACAGAAAGAAAGTACTGCATATGCTTTGACCAGGCCAGGCTTTCATGCATGTTCAAAATTCAGGTTGTTCAGATGAGGAGGAAAAGGTGCTCATTTTTGGGCTAGAATCTGAAAGTTCGGTGTTATAGTGGTCAGATTATTCATTTCTTTATCTAGTCAGCTTTTATTGTATGTAGCAGATGTCTCAGAAATTAACATTAAAGGTGCTTAGCAAAACAGACAGGCAGTATAGTTTCAAGAAGCTATTACAGTCAGTAAACCTATCACCTTCTGGATAAAAGATCTAATCTTTTTTAGGCTGTTAATTTTGGGTTAACAGGGTGGCTTATATTTGGTGTATCTCCTCTTGTTACAAAGTACTTCTCATTCCTTTCACAAGATCCAAGTACAATATGGACACAAAGAATAATCTGTAGTCCCACAAGCTCTGGACACTGAAACTGCTGGATGGAGAAACTCCTACCATAGAGAGAAAACTCTTGAAAGCAGCTGTATTAGTCTGATGTTCTGTTGTCACAGGACACAAAGTGTTCGACTGTAGGCTTCATTTCTGAAGTGTACAGGCTTTAATGCTGAAAATGAGACCTGCTACTATTCATGTCACAAAAATAGCAACCCAAATCTGCTACTAAGAAAACGCAAAATAATTGCCCGCTGTGTATAGGCTGTCATCTCTTCTCTTGAGCAGGAGTGGGGTTTTTTGTGATGCCTCATCTGAACTACAGACAGACTTTTGTTTAACAGCCATGAATGTGAGCCAAAAATCACACAAAGACTAGGCTCATGCTGCAGCTGAAGGAGACATAATTCAGATTTTTGGCTCATATGAAATTATTTTATTTGAATGTTCAAATTAGTTTTGCAAGCAATCAAAATCTAATATGAATTTGTACAGGTGTCTAGCCTTAATGTGTCCCACAGGCACATAATTAACAAAAACAAATATGTCAAGAGAAATGCAACCTAGACCATCATAAACACCAACAGCATGCTGAGATTCTGCACTATTTCACATTATTTTCAGGGCAAGAAGTCTCAAAGTCACCAGCACATAATGACATTGAAGAGAAGTTGAAAAGTAAAAATCATAGCTAATACCTTGAATGCAATTATTACAGCCATACCAGTTCGTACAAACCTGTGAATATGACGATGAAGCGAAGGCTAGTAGGGGGTGTTTAATTACTTATGTCAACATTACCTGTAAAAGAAAGAAGGATTGTACGCTAAAATGCTTGTTATAACAATACATGTATGCTTAGGTAACTCCATACGGAATAAAATAACATTTTTAAGCAAGAATGACTTCCTTATACACAACATTTTGAGTAAACACTCTGTCTTCATTGCAAATTAGTTTTCATTACTTTTCTGTAACAAGAACGTCTACTTTAACTTTTTCTCTTTTAGATCAGGTAACATATGATTGGCTATGTGTGAAAACTGGCAACAAATAAACAAATACCAAAAACAACTAAAGTTTGCTGAGCAGTGGAGATGAAGGAAATGGCAGATATGCTTGCATGCTAAAATGTAGTATGAAAACGAATGCAGTAACGTGGTTAATAACAAATATATCTGCATTAGCCTTAAAGTCAATATTCTGTAAGTGGGTTAACCAAATTGGGGTTTCTGTTGTGTGTTTCTTATACACATACTTGTATTCAACGCATTTATTTTTGCATGTTCCACACTGCATTCATTTCTGGATGCTGTGTAGCTTTGTGCTTGAAAGTATGAAGGACATGCAAAGTTCAAAGTTGTAAAATGTGAAATGCTATTCATGAGCTTTGCTTGGCTAAAAGGATCTGTGTGCAAGACTGATTAAAAAAAAAGTTCAATTTCCATTAGAAAGTTACCACAAATACTTATGAAACTTATTACCACACTGAGCCTCTACTGTCATCCAACTTGATTTTCAATGCAGATGAATGAAGAGGGTCACATAAACAGTGATGTCAAATCAGTTGAGGACATGTACATTTTTGGACAATTCTGATTTTAGTGTTCAAACGCAGTCACACTTAAGTTACTTGTGCATTTAATTTATTAATACCTAAGAAAGTGGCCCAAATCAATAAAAGAACTATTTGATCTATTAATATCTCAGAAAGAGGCCAAAATGAATAACATGTGGACAGGGCAACATTTTTATACCAATGCACTGTTTTGAAGAATAGTCTTCACAGTAGTATTTGTGGCAGGGAATTATACTGTAGCGTTTAATCCCATTTTTTTTTAAATATCAAAACTTCAACATTAGAGACTGCTATGAGCTGCTGCTTTGACCATCCTTGAAAAGGTCTAAGCTATCTGTGTTATTAAAGTAAGAATTGTAGGCTAATTAAAATGTGACAATTCACTTTAGTAATAGTAGTAGAACTAATAGCAGTATGTCACTTGTACAGAGTACATTGAAATTCTTAGTTGCAAGTCTGTCTAACATATCGCCACTCCCTGGCACCATGATAAACACAAATTCATTAAAATGCACAACTTAATTTCACGCTGAACCTAAAGGCTCTGCCACCTAATGTTATTTTCTTTAAGACTTGAACTTTTTGATCAAGTGTAGGCACTGCAATACATACATTACTAAGTTTAGTAAATTAAAGAGGGGCTAAAAGTATTTACACCTTTTTCCCACTCTGTATTCTCTTGTTGGATAAAATGATACATAGTTTGTTGTTTAAGGAGTAACTTGATGGCTCAGTATTTCCTGCTACTGACTCCCTGCACTACTACTTTTAGGTTGCACACCCTGTCATTTTCTGACTTTTATTCTTCATTTTTCTGCTTGATATTTTTTTCGGGGTTCTCTAGTTTGTTTCAACTCTCAGTGACATGAACACTAAGCTAATTTGTAACTGTAAGGTTCAGAGAATATTCAGAAATGTACAGCTATAATGCATAATCAGTAAATGCTCTGCCACACGACATACCTGAACACATAAACTACATTAAATACACATCAAGCATGAACATACCTTGTGATGGACTTGCATTTTATCCAGTGTTAGCTCTTGTCCTTCGTTGTCTTAATTCCTGCATTAGATAAAATGGATTCAAGAAAATGATAGATGATTGATCACATAAGATGAATTTTACTGCAATACTGTGAAAGTTAAGCTTATGAAAAGTTGGTGCACAAGTAAATCTAATTTATTGAAAGTTTACTTATTGATTGAATGATTGATTTATTGATTTTTACTGTCTAATGAATGAGAATAATTAAAGCTTTCTCTGACTTCTCATGGTCAACTACAAATATTCTCTTTCTGGTTGCACTTTTAGGTATTGGTAAGTCAGATTATAGAGAAAAGTATTTTCAATGATTTCCTTCAAATCTATATCACTAGGGTGTTGTACCGTGTTAGCCATTATGAATGTAGTGAGAAGTCACGTAAAATGACACCTTTTATTGGCCAACTAAACAGATATGCAAGCTTTTGAGGCAACTCAGGCCCCTTCTTTAGACATGATGTCATTTACAACATCTTTCCTGAAGATAAGCCTGAGTTGCCTCAAAAGCTTGCATATTGTAATATTTTTAGTTAGCCAATAAAAGGTGTCATTTTGCTTCAAACCTATACAAAGAATGTCAGAGTTGCACAGTAAGACTTAAGTTGCTGCACAAAATACAGCAGCTGCACAGTCACAGAATCATCCATCCATTATTAAACCCACTACATCCTAACTACAGGGTCACGGGGGTCTGCTGGAGCCAATCCCAGCCAACACAGGGCGCAAGGCAGGAAACAAACCCTGGGCAGGTCGCCAGCCCACCACAGGGCACACACACACACCAAGCACACACACACACACCAAACACACACTAGGGACAATTTAGAAACGCCAATGCACCAGACCTGCATGTCTTTGGACTGTGGGAGGAAACCGGAGCACCCAGAGGAAACCCATGCAGACTTGGGGAGGACCCGGGAAGTGAACTTGGGTCTCCTAACTGCGAGGCTCATAGAATCATAATTTTCAAATACAAAAATGTATTTACCTCCTCTCTTAAAATGTTAGATCGTACAGCATTATTCAACATTGGCCTGTAATAATTTGGCTTAAAGATTTGCAATCAGACTTAATCACTATGATTTGGTTTGCCAATGCTTCAAATGTAGTAGTATTGAAATGACTGTACTGTACACTTGTGAGTTCTAAAATGCTTAGGATAACAGCTTCAGCAAAATAAATTCCACTTTGCAAGTAAGAACTTACAAAACATTTTAAAAACAGGAGAACACCATTCAGTCTGTGAAGCATTTGAACTAGCCCACAGTTAAATGGTCCCAAAATTATGACCATATGCTTTAAAAACATTATGAATCACAAACAAAAATGATCATGTCATGTTGTTGAAGTGTTGACCTTAACTCTCTTTGTGTGATTTTCTGGTTATCATCTTGAATCCTGCAAAGGTTCTTTTGGAAAAACTTCTTCCTTGCCTTTAAGAAATTCTAAATATTTGAATTAGAAATTTAAATGGTCTTGTTTATTCAGTGTTAATAGATTATATGAAATTAGATTAATTTGGCCTTAAATTCCATGAGCCAGTCGATTCAGGATGCAGGCTCAGTACAAGAGTGCACTTGGGTCCTTCACATTGAAGTCCTTTTGCCGCCTTGACGTTTTGCTAACTTAGTAACCTAAACATTCAATACTTCAAAAAGGTTTTAACAGAAAATTGAGTTTCATAATTAGGTCCCTTTTAATTTTATTTTACTTAAATTTTTTAGTAAACATTATAGTTGTTTTTGTAACATTACCTGGAGGATAAAAACATTATGCCAAAATAAAACCCTAAATCATTTTCATACTTTCTGCTTCTTTTATTTTATTGTTATCTGTCCTGTCTTTTGAAGAGAATAGCTTTCAGGGTGTATGATGAAGCAGGACAACACTTTCTTCATTTTGGTCAATTCCGGCTTAATAGTTAACAACACATGCTTCTCACTCATCATGCAGAGCGCACAGTTCTTGGACAAAGGGTGCAGGTACCCTCTTAGTGAATTTGAAATCAGGCAATCGAGAAATAAAGAGTGCCAGCCAAGTTCCAGTAAGTTACAGCTGTTGATTGAAAAGCTAACTCAGAATGTACAGACCGAGTAGTTTAAGTATTATGTATGCATTTTACACAAGGGTGGGAGAAAGTTTGTGATCTTCAACTAAGATACTTTAGTTAGTCAGCACCTAATCATGCTAGAGCTGAATGCAATAAAGGATAAACTGTGGCTTTTCAAGTAAATTCATACTAATAGCTTGATCTTACTGGTTATAGTGTATCACATCAGAGAGAGATAATTAAGATAATACTGTAAGCTTAGAACACGTGAGAAACCGTACTGGTAAACTTAACAGGTAACATACAGAACACACTAGGTAGAGACAAGATCTCGTCTCATATTTTCCATCCATCCATCCATCCTCTTCCGCTTATCCGAGGTCGGGTCGCGGGGGTAGCAGCTTAAGCAGAGAGGCCCAGACTTCCCTCTCCCCGGCCACTTCTTCCAGCTCTTCGGGAGAATCCCAAGACGTTCCCAGGCCAGCTGGGAGACATAGTCCCTCCAGCGTGTCCTGGGTCTTCCCCGGGGCCTCCTCCCGGTTGGACGTGCCTGGAACACCTCACCAGGGAGGCGTCCAGGAGGCATCCTGATCAGATGCCCGAGCCACCTCATCTGACTCCTCTCGATGCGGAGGAGCAGCGGCTCTACTCTGCGCCCTTCCCGGATGACTGAGCTTCTCACCCTATCTTTAAGGGAAAGCCCAGACACCCTGCGGAGGAAACTCATTTCAGCCACTTGTATTCGCGATCTCGTTCTTTCGTTCACTACCCATAGCTCATGACCATAGGTGAGGGTAGGAGCGTAGATCGACTGGTAAATTGAGAGCTTTGCCTTACGGCTCAGCTCCTTTTTCACCACGACAGACCGATGCAGAGCCCGCATCACTGCGGATGCCGCACCGATCCGCCTGTCGATCTCACGCTCCATTCTTCTCTCACTCGTGAACAAGACCCCGAGATACTTGAACTCCTCCACTTGGGGCAGGATCTCTCCTCCAACCCTGAGAGGGCACTCCACCCTTTTCCGCTGAGGACCATGCTCTCGGATTTGGAGGTGCTGATTCTCATCCCAGCCGCTTCACACTCAGCTGCGAACCGATCCAGAGAGCTGAAGATCACGGCCTGATGAAGCAAACAGGACAACATCATCTGCAAAAGCAGTGACCCAATCCTGAGTCCACCAAACCGACCCCTTCAACACCCTGGCTGCGCTTAGAAATTCTGTCCATAAAAGTTATGAACAGAATCGGTGACAAAGGGCAGCCCTGGCGGAGTCCAACTCTCACTGGAAACGGGCTCGACTTACTGCCGCAATGCGGACCAAGCTCTGACACCGGTTGTACAGAGACCAACAGCTCTTATCAGGGGTCCGTACCCCATACTCCCGAGCACCCCCACAGGATTCCCGAGGGACACGGTCGAATGCCTTTTCCAAGTCCACAAAACACATGTAGACCGGTCGGGCAAACTCCCATGCACCCTCCAGGACTCTGCTAAGGGTGAAGAGCTGGTCCACTGTTCCGCGACCAGGACTAAAACCACACTGTTCCTCCTGAATCCGAGGTTCACTATCCGACGGACCCTCCTCTCCAGAACCCCGAATAGACTTTTCCAGGGAGGCTGAGGAGTGTGATCCCTCTATAGTTGGAACACACCCTCCGTCCCCTTTTAAAGAGGGGACCACCACCCCGGTCTGCCAATCCAGAGGCACTGTCCCGATGTCCATGCGATGTTGCAGAGACGTGTCAACCAAGACAGTCCTACAACATCCAGAGCCTTAAGGAACTCCGGTATCTCATCCACCCCGGGCCCTGCCACCAAGGAGTTTTTTGACCACCTCGGTGACTTCAGTCCCAGAGATGGGAGAGCCCACCTCAGAGTCCCCAGGCTCTGCTTCCTCATTGGAAGGCATGTTAGTGGGATTGAGGAGGTCTTGAAGTACTCCTCCCACCGACCCACAACGTCCCGAAGTCGAGGTCAGCAGCGCACCATCCCCACCATATACGGTGTTGACACTGCACTGCTTCCCTCCTGAGACGCCGGACGGTGGACCAGAATCTCCTCGAAGCCGTCCAAAGTCGTTCTCCATGGCCTCCAAACTCCTCCCATGCCCGAAGTTTTGCCTCAGCAACAACCGGCCGTTCGCTTGGCCTGCCGGTACCTATCAGCTGCCTCCAGAGACCCACAGGACAAAAAGTCCTATAGGACTCCTTCTTCAGCTTGACGGCATCCCTCACCGCGGTGTCCACCAACGGGTTCGGGATTGCCGCCACGACAGGCACCGACCACCTTGCGGCCACAGCTCCGTCAGCCGCCTCAACAATAGAGGCACGGAACATGGCCCATTCGACTCAATGTCCCCACCTCCCTCGGGGCGTGGTTGAAGTTCTGCCGGAGGTGGGAGTTGAAGCTACTTCTGACAGGGGACTCTGCCAGCCGCTCCCAGCAGACCCTCACAACACGCTTGGGCCTACCAGGTCTGACCGCATCTTCCCCACCATCGAAGCCAACTCACCACCAGGTGGTGATCAGTTGACAGCTCCGCCCCTCTCTTCACCCGAAAGTGTCCAAGACATATGGCGCAAGTCCGGCGACACGACCACAAAGTCGATCATCGACCTGAGGCCTAGGGTGTCCTGGTGCCAAGTGCACATATGAACACCCTTATGCTTGAACATGGTGTTCGTATGGACAATCCATGACGAGCACAGAAGTCCAATAACAAAACACCGCTCGGGTTCAGATCGGGGCCATTCCTCCCAATCACGCCCTTCCAGGTCTCACTGTCATTGCCCACGTGAGCATTGAAGTCTCCCAGCAAAACGAGGGAATCCCCAGAAGGTATGCCCTCTAGCAACCCCTCCAGAGACTCCAAAAGGGTGGATACTCCAAACTGCTGTTCGCATACGCACAAACAACAGTCAGGACCCTTCCCCACCCGGCGGAGGGAGGCCACCCTCTCGTCCACGGGGTAAACCCCAATGCACAGGCTCCAGTCGGGGGCAATAAGTATGCCCACACCTGCTCGGCGCCTCACCGGGGCAACTCCAGAGTGGTAGAGAGTCCAGCCCCTCTCAAGAAGATTGGTTCCAGAGTCCAAGCTGTGCGTCGAGGTGAGTCCGACTATATCTAGCCGAACCTCTCGACCTCGCACTAGCTCAGGCTCCTTCCCTTCAGAGAGGTGACATTCCACGCCCCAAGAGCCAGTTTCTGTAGCCGAGGATCAGACCGCCAAGGTCCCGCCTCGCCACCACCCAACTCACACTGCACCCAACCTCCTTGGCCCCTCCCATAGGTGGTGAGCCCATGGGGAGGAGGACCCACGTTACCTCTTCGGGCTGTGCCCGGCCTAGCCCCATGGGTGCAGGCCCGCCACCAGGCGCGCCATGAGCCCCACCTCCAGGCCTGGCTCCAGAGGGGGGCCCCGGTGACCCGCGTCCGGGCAAGGGAAAACGTCGTCCAAAGGTTTCGCTCATCATTGGAGGTTTGTTCAACAAACCTCTCATATTTTCTTGCTAAAATATTTTATGTGTGTTATCATTTCTTTCCTTTCTTGTTTGGTTTGTCTTTTAAGTCAGTAGCATAATTAAAGCACTTGGAAATTTGTGCTGAGGTAGTGGGTTTGAATACTGGTGGAAGTGAGATTTTGTGGTGCCAATAAGATGAACAGTTATTAGGCTTGCCTAGTAAATGCTGTTAGTGTGGTATGTATGTGCCTAATGGCATTAAGGAAGCATTTCTTTTTTGAGCGAAGTGTGCAGTAACTGATAACATGATGGAAATGTTACTGTTTGTACAAGATGAATTTCCATCGTGGTTTTCTGATTGACAGTTTGTGGTTGTTCTGTGCAGAACTTATTCTTGAAGAAATGTGTGTATTGTGGGCTTATCCCAAGAGCCAGTAATTCAATAATTCATCTTGCTGATACTTTATTCACCAAGAAGACTGTTGTTATATGTTATATTACCATGGGATCATATGGTTCTAGTGTAAGTCTTTGTCCTAAAATCCAATATACTAGGAAATCCTAGTAAATGCTATTTTTGGTATAGACGATTATATAAAACTGTTCAAATTTATATAATGTTTTGAAAACTTTTATAATAGACACTGTTTTGTCTTGGTAAAGTGCTACATTAAACAAATCCAAATCATATTATGTGATATCATCGACTTTAAAATTTTACTTTGAACCTCTTAAATTTGTATTTGTATACTGTATTGAGGATTTGTTCTGTTCTATGTATTGTACTGTATTGTATTGAGACCCTTCTTTTGACACCCACTGCACGCCCAACCTACCTGGAAAGGGGTCTCTCTTTGAACCGCCTTTCCTGAGGTTTCTTCCATTTTTTCCCAACAAGGGTTTTTTTGGGAGTTTTTCCTTGTCTTTGTAGAGAGTCAAGACTGGGGGGCTATCAAGAAGCAGCGCCTGTTAAAGCCCATTGCGGCACTTCTTGTGTGATTTTGGGCTATACAAAAAAATAAATTGTATTGTATTGTATTGTACTTTCCTCTTTCATATTCTTTATTGTGTAGACTTTACCAGAATGCCTCAAATCCCTTAGACTTACTACTATTTATAAGGTATTGTACTTTATAGCTTCTCCCCACCTTCCCTTCTACATCTAAAACCTCAGACAAGTACATAGAGTAAAAGATCAGCAGGAGTAAAATTACACCTTTAAATACCGTAAAACTGATAATATTCATAAAATAACAATAAGCAAAGTACATGTAAATATTGGCAACCATACAACCCTCATAAATGTCAGATGTGTAGTTTCAGGCTGAACATAGGCTTGTAGTTACTTAAATGTCTCTAGTTAAGTCATCAATTCTAGTCAGCTTTATTCAGGACAGGCCACATGCCTGTCTCAATATGGCTGTCAAGTTGTGCTTCTCAGTGTGTTGTCTTTATGTCCATGGTGTGTGAGAGAGGGAGGGGTAAAGCAACCAAATATATAGATTCTCTTTCCAAATCCTTACACCAGTAGGGCATTGTGGATACACAACGGCCCCTAATCCAAAACCAATCTCAAACAGCTGACTTTAGACCAATAGAAGTCTGGTTCAACTCATCCCCCAGTTGCTTTGTTTATGACTTTTAGGCTTTCAGTCCAAACACAGTCACTCTTGCCAAGCTGGTCTGATGCTCCATTCCCCACACTGCCTTTTCACACCTGCACCCACGGCCATTTGTTCAGCTGGAGCTTGCCAGCTAGGCAGTTTGGTAACCTTGTGGGGATTAGTTGAGAGTATGACCTGCAGATGATCACTTGCCAAATGAGTTTTAGGCACGTCCCCTATCCCTGCAATAAAATTCACATCCTGAGTCAGTCCTAAAGACTCAGGGGGTTAGTTAGTTAGACATGAAAGCATTGCTGTTGTAATCAATGAAATCCTGAAACACTACACTTGCTTTGTCTGATTTGCAAATAAAGACATACAAAATACTTATCAAACTATATATAAAATTTCATGCCATAACACTCCATCTCTGATAAATCTTTTGTACAATGTCTTTATGATATAATTAAACAGTCCTAATTGTTTGAAGTGTCTGTTTTGTGTTGCAGTGATTGTTTTTTTTTGTGTTCAGAATTGTATGTGACCATTTGTTCATTACATATCTTTTTTATTTCAAAGACAATCTGAAGAACCTAAATGTGCTCCTGATGTCTTTTATCTGCTCCATCTTTCTTCTTCTGTTTCTTTATTTTTTGCAGTCTTCAAATGTCATCTGATTTGGTGGTTAAAATGAGACAAGTCCAAACCTTCCACTAAACTAACCCACTGCCATTTAAGTCCACTGTGTGAATTTTTTTTTTAATCTATGCTGTTTCTGTGTCTAATTGCTAATTAGGCCACTGTCCAAAACTATTCATTTAAGCAATGTGCAGCAGTACTATTAACTTCAAAATCTGAAAGGTAACATACCACAGATGCCAGTGCCAACCACCTCTGCCCAAGGCAGAGCATATGTGCCTTTGCTTGAACTGGTCACAAACCAGCCCTTATGACCACTCTTCACACATTTAGGGTTGAGTTAGCTGCCTTTTGTGCTTTTCTACCCATGGTGTAACCCTTGACTGCCATCAGCCTTTACCAGTATTGGCTGGCATCACTGCCATGAGACATCATAGCTATGCAACCCTCATCATTCCCCCGGTAGGCCACCTCTAGAATTGTTTAAATTGTTTGAATAATCGCTGAATATCCACTGTGCTAAACACCTTGGTTCAGAATTGGCCTACTGGTTCTGCACCAGTACTGTAGCTGACAACTGCAGCAGGGCTTCCATGCTTTCCTATTTAGAATATACCTAAACATTAGAGCCCATATGACTTGAAACTGTACCAGCTGTACCTACTCTTTTTAAATGTTCACCAGTTTTCTCAGTATACTTTTTCCTTAATAATACTATTAATTATATTAATTGTCCAAAATAATTAAATAATACCTAGAGTCTACACTTTATGAGCTCAAAATTATTTCCCTTATTTTTGGTATCCCTATCTTGTTTGCATAGTTTTACCTCTTGGGATATAAATTTGCTGTAGTTATTTTATGCCGAAGTTAAATCTATAGCTATTGTGACTAGGCCTATTATTGCACAACTTGTAGACTTGTTAGTCACTTAAACCCCTGTAAGTGTCTTTTTCTTGCTGTCTCTTCAGTTCTTTTTCATGTCTTTACCTTTATTCTTTGCTTTTGGCCTTTTTCTCTTTCTTTGTTCCACTGCATTGCCAGGTCTGCAAAATGGCAGGTGACAAAGTAGTTTCTGTCCATCTCCTCTTCTTTGTCATCAACCTGGCACCAACACTCAAAGCTTCCGGGCACTAGTGGCCACTAGTGCCACTCCGCTCCAGTGTTCTAGTAGTAACATGATCTCCTGTGTGGATTTTACTCTATCTGTTGCCCTCATTATTTATTACCTGCATCAACCCAATGTCTGTAAAAAACTCAAAATAGAACCAAAATTATTGCAAAAGGTCAAAAAAATGGAAAGAGTTAGAAATAACTATTTTCTATTTCATGTCTTCCTGTGTATCTTTCTATTTTTTCAATGTCCGTGTGTATATTTTTTATTGTATGGTAACTGCTGCCTGAAAATGTGGGCTAAAATCCCTTCAAAATCCAAGTGCCAAATCCAACATATCTGACCTGTGTTCTGTATTCAGAATCAGGACACTTGTGTTTCTTTTAGTTACAGTGACTTTTACAAGCTGCTGTCTCTCTGACAAAGAGGCCCAGTTTGCACATTGTCCATCTTGGCTGCACCATCCCCACAGCACACAATCGCAGACATGAAACTGGACGCTTTTTCCTTTCCCTCTTGTCTTGTTTCATTCAAACTAACTGCTTAACTGGTGCACTTTTCTTTCAAACCCAGCTATTCTTGCATTTCTTCAATACCTTTAACACACAAGCACTTGAATTTCTTTCATTTCCACTGTCCCTTGTTTTAATTCCACACTTTCTTCACTCAGTTCCCATATTTTATTATTCAGTTCATACCCTTCAGTTAACAAAGGTTATTCAAACTCACCAGCTTCTCTGCCTTCTATCTGATTTCTTTTTCCTAAATCAAATTTCAATGCAGCACAACAGTTGCGAAACAGCTATCGGTGTAGCATGTATTTTAAATACTGGATGGACCTCAAAACTATATGGAGAATATGGTACAGTTTAGAATAATGGAAACGCCTTTTCTGTTTATCCTTCCTTTCACCCCTCTCCTTTTGCTCACTCTCACTTCCCCACTCTTTATCTAAGATCTTAATATCCTCAGGTAAGTCATCTCCCCATGTGTTAGGGTTCCAGTAAGATCCTGTTACTACTGCACTAACTTTTACATTGGGTGGTTTGCACTCCTTTTTTCCTCTGCTTTCACAGCTTTCTGTTTTAGCAGTGAGTGTTTTACATACTAGCACCTTACATATATTTATGCCAACTGTTACATTTCTCAGAACATAAATATTCACACATCATTCCATTTTCACTTTCAACCATTTGGCTATTTTCCTTCTCATACTGTTCTTCCTTATTGCCAACAATACAAGGTAGTATACCTCTTATAACAGCAGTTGTCTTCTTTATACCTGATCTCAGTTTTCCTACTTTTAATCCTTCTGGCCCCCTTCCATCTTGTGGCATGTTCAGTTCAGCTTCCGCTTTCTCTACCTACACTATAGGTTTCCATTTCCTAGCTATAGCCTGCTGGCCTTTGCTACTCCACTGGAACATGGCTGCTTTTATTATGAATTTAGGGATTTCTGAGTCTACAAAGCTACTCTAATACAACTTGGCAAATTCATTATGGTTTGGGCTACTTTTGCCCTTTTAAGCTAACACCCACACACACACCATTCCTATCCACACAAGTGCTTACTATGAATGATGCCTACAATGCCAGTCATTCATTAGTACTTTGCATAGGATTCATTAATATTCCATACATTGAGGTACATGTGGTTGATGTTCGCACAGCCTCTCACCTCCACAGTACTCCAATTAGGGACTCACTACCACCATCACTAACAAATATGTGGATGTCCTCGGGACACACAAGAAGACTCAGCCCTTTTTAGGTTATACAGTATGCCATCTATCAACCAAACAATGTTTTACTTCCATTGCAATTGTTCAATGAATGCCCTACAATTCATATACATACACACACACATACATCAAAACAGTATTTGCAAACAGGGTGCAAAACATGGTTACCCTAAAACCCTGCCGACTACGCCAAACTGATTTTAGGCACTTCCCCCAACCCTGCAATAAAATTCACATCCTTAGTCAGTCCTAAAGACTCGGGGGTTGGTTAGTTAGTTAGACATGAGAGCGTTGCTGTTCTCATCAATGAAATCCTGAAACACTAACACTACTCTTGCTTTGTCTGACATAAAGACATACAAAATATTTATCAATTTATATATAAAATTTCATGCCACAACATATACCAAATAATTTTGAGAGCTCAAATCAGAATTTAAAGTTAAAGTTAAATTCAGCACTGATCTAGGATTTAAATTTACTGCTCCATCTTTACTTTCTGGCCTATGTTATTTAGTTTTTTCTTTATAAGCATATTTTAAAAAGCTAGGAAGAAAAAAATATATTAGCACATCAGATTTTTTTCCTTCCATCAATTTCTTAAGTGAATATTTCTATTGTATTGATACCGGGTGGCAGAGGCCATCCCAGAATTATCAAGCATAAGGCAAGAATAAACAATATAGGTGGCATCAATCCAAAAACACTGAATGTGCTTCTTCTCTAAGTTTTTATTTTAATTTCCTGTAGCGCACGGTGGCACAGTGGTAACACTGCTGCCTCGCAGTAAGGAGTCCCGGGTTTGCTTCCTGGGTCCTCCCTGCGTGGAGTTTGCATGTTCACCCCGTGTCTGCGTGGGTTTCCTCCGGGTGCTCCGGTTTCCTCCCACAGTCCAAAGACATGCAGGTTAGGTGCATTGGTGATCCTAAATTGTCCCTAGTGTATGCTTGGTGTGTGTGTGTATGCCCTGGGGTGGGCTGATGCCCTGCCTGGGATTTGTTCCTGCCTTGCACCCTGTGCTGGCTAGGATTGGCACCAGCAGACCCCTGTGACCGTATGTTAGGAAAATGACTGACTGACTGTAATTTAATGACACATGGTAGATGGCTGATGCTTCTCCCTTCAGAGATACACATTAAATCAAGAGAGGTGTAGTCTTTCAAAATTCACACATGCTTAGAGATTATGCTTCCATCTGCAGAGTCAGCACTATACAGTAGCCGAGTAGTGCACCAGCAGCTGGCTTCAACTGTTTGAGAAAAAAGCATCTTCCAATGTACAAAGACACCCACTGGTTGGGGATACTAAAAGCTCAACTATTACTCCTCCTCTAGCAGATGGCAGGATGGGACTTGGGCTCCTCCACAGCCCTCTGCTTGTGCCCATTTTAACTTGTGGCTCCTCCTGTCCATTTATTTTTCAGCTACATGAGGGTAAAGCCAATGGGGTAATAGAAAAAGAAAGTCTTTGCTGTAGCAAGGGGCTTAATGTTTGTGTAACTGTCTTTAGCCGAGTCTCTAGCGTTTATTGATTTAGTGCTTCTTCACCATTTGCCTATATGCAGTTTCTATTTTTGTCTTGTGGCACATTAATGACTGTTACTTGTTCTTTTTTATTTGTCAGAGTCTGAACTACTCTCCCTTTGTCTACATATTTAAATAATGAAGCAGAATTTTTATTGTCTTAC
Source organism: Polypterus senegalus (assembly GCF_016835505.1). Taxonomy (NCBI): domain Eukaryota; kingdom Metazoa; phylum Chordata; class Cladistia; order Polypteriformes; family Polypteridae; genus Polypterus; species Polypterus senegalus. Next base: position 133,563,670 of record NC_053163.1, on the reverse strand, counting down.
TAGTTCTGCTTCTTTTCTGTCACCTTGTCCGGATCTGCATTCTCATCAAGGACCACTTTACCTGAAAGTGCAATGGTGTGCTACCAGATCTTTTGGCTAGGTTTTCTCTCATTTAGAAGCTGATACTAAGGTTTTTTGCTGGATGGGCAATTCTCTTCTGAAGCTGCAGCTGAGCAGTGTGTTGCTGACGGAATGCTACAACCTCTGCTGCAGAACAACACAACAGGTTTCTGAGTTACCTTGTAGTTTTTGTTAAGAAATCCTGCAATATTTTTATACACAAATGAGAGGCTTGTTTTTCTCATCCTCTGCAGAGAAACACCAGTCTGTTGTTGTCTCATTGTTATCTGTATTTATCAAATCTATTATGTTTGACAAATTCAATATGAAAGTGAATATTGCATGTCTGCACCTAGTTTACTAGTTTAGGATTCCCTCCGCCACCCACTCTATGCCAGGTAAAAGCATAGACTCACAGACCAGAAGGTTTAGGATGTAAAATAGGGGATGGGGATTGCCTTAAAATATGAAGGTTCACTATGCTAATCATATCAATTCCTTCTTCTGTCTTTTTCTGAAGCTGTAAGGAACCATATTATGTAGATACTTGACAACTAGATAGATAGATAGATAGATAGATAGATAGATAGATAGATAGATAGATAGATAGATAGATAGATAGATAGATACTTTATTAATCCCCAAGGGGAAATTCACATACTCCAGCAGCAGCATACTGATAAAAACAATATTAATTAAAGAGTGATACAAATGCAGTGCAAGTTAAAAAATGCAAGGTGCAGAGTGCATGGCAGGTAAAACAGACAATATTTTTGAATAATTTTAACGTTTACCCTCCTGGGTGGAATTTAAGAGTCGCATAGTGTGGGGGAGGAACGATCTCCTCGGTCTGTCAATGGAGCAGGACGGTGACAGCAGTCTATCGCTGAAGCTGCTCCTCTATCTGGAGATGATCCTGTTCAGTGGATGCAGTGGATTCTCCATGCTCAGCACCCATCGCTCTGCTACAGATGTCAAACTGTCCAGCTCCATGCCTACAATAGAGCCTGCCTTCCTCACCAGTTTGTCCAGGCGTGAGGCGTCCTTCTTCTTTATGCTGCCTCCCCAGCACACCACCGCGTAGAAGAGGGCACTCGCCACAACTGTCTGATAGAACATCTGCAGCATCTTATTGCAGATGTTGAAGGATGCCAGCCTTCTAAGGAAGTATAGTCGGCTCTGTCCTTTCTTACACAGAGCATCAGTATTGGCATTCCAGTTATCATCCAGCTGCACTCCCAGATATTTATAGGTCTGCACCCTCTGCACACAGTCACCTCTGATAATCACGGGGTCCGGGAGGGGCCTGGGACTCCTAAAATCCACCACCAGCTCTTTGGTTTTCCTGGTATTCAGTTATAGGTGGTTTGAGTCTCACCATTTAACAAAGTTCTTGATTAGATTCCTATACTTCTTCTCCTGCCCACTCCTGATGCAGCCCACGATAGCAGTGTCATCAGCGAACTTTTGCATGTGGCAGGACTCCGAGTTGTACTGGAAGTCCGATGTATATAGATTGAACAGGACTGGAGAAAGTACAGTCCCCTGCGGTGCTCCTATGTTGTTGAACACAATGTCAGACCTGCAGTTCCCAAGACGCACATATTGAGGTCTGTCTGCAAGATAGTTCACAATCCATGCCACCAGGTGTGAGTCTACACCCATCTCTGTCAGCTTGTCCCTAAGGAGCAGAGGTTGGATGGTGTTGAAGGCACTAGAGAAGTCCAGAAACATCATTTTTACTGCACCACTGCCTCTGTCCAAGTGGGAGAGGGGTCGGTGTAGCATGTAGATGATGGCATCTTCCGCTCCCACCTTCTCCTGGTATGCGAACTGAAGAGGGTCGAGGGCGTGGCAGACCTGTGGCCTCAGGTGGTAGGGCAGCAGCCGCTATATACTAGGTTATAAAAGAGCATAGCAGTCCTTATTCATCCCCAGTTTTGCAAGTGACCAAGAAAGATGGAATCAAGAACATGAGTGTTCTTTGAACTAAATTCAAAGATGCAAGCAAAAAAAAAAACAGAGAACGCACTGGGGTCAAAACTAGAGAGATAACTCTATCTTCTGCCAGAAACGTAAGACAAGAATCATATATTCAGTCACTATTTGTACCACCTCCCCCAAAACAAAGATGGATGAACATTCAGATTTCTGTCTCTTAAAGTTAAATATCATTTACTTGGTCTTTTTGACATTCAGATTAAGTTTTTATTGCAACAATTTACCAAACTGTACACTTGATTATGGCTTTCATTCTCCACAGATATGCATCCTATCAGCACAATGTCATCAGCATACTTGATAATAGAACAGTGGTCATTTTTAGGTCTCAGGTCACTTGTGTAGAAAGTAAAATGTAAAGGAGATAAGACACATCTCTGCAGACTTTCTCTGTTTGCGTGAATGACTTTTGAAAAAGTGTCCTGTACTTCGTTGGTGTGTGAGCAATTTAAAAGGAAGTTCTGAATTCATCATGCAATAAATGGGTTAACATTCATACTGTTCATTTTCTCAATAAATGTCTGGGTGGTACTGAATGCTGAAGAAAAATCTAGAAATAATGCCCTAACATAGGAACTAAGCTTATCAAGAAAAATGCAGCTATGATGTAAGGTAACCAGCAGAGCATCTTCCATACTTCTGTTTGCACAGTGCGCATATCTTGATATGACGTTGTCTCTGTCATTGAAATGCTTTTTTTCCACAAAGTTTTCAAAGCATTTCATCAGAATGGAATTGAATGCTGTGGGTCAGTATTTATTCAGACTGTTTGACTTGGAGACCTTAGGAACTGGGATAATGACTGACTGTTTCCACAGCTCTGATACAATTCACAGGTCAAGGACCAGTTCGAAAGCAAGTAAAAAAAAACTGGAGAGAGTTGCTTTAAGCAGGACTTAAGGAGTTGACCTGAAATGTCTTCTGGCTCCACTGCCCTGTTGGTCTTTACCTGCTGCAAACCTTTCACCAATTCAATTAAACTGACCTCAATCCCAGCAGTATTCCTGGTATTTTTTCAAAGCATCTCCCTTACTTCTGCATTTTGGACACTGAAGTACATACCTACAACAACAGGAAATAATGAAAAAATGCATTTTCAAATTGATGTAAATTATTTGCAATTTCAGCAATTGAGAAATGCCTGACTCATCAGGGATTGACCAACCCATCTAGCAGAGCTAATGTGTTTTTTGGATTTGCAACTTATTACCACAGGTTTGTGGCATAGTTTGCCAATATGGCAAGTCAAATGCATTAATTCATTAGCACAGTTCATTTGCCCCAATGGATAAAAGCTCCTGAGTTGATGTTAGCTTCCACCTGGGATAAAATGAATGAAATGGGACTGATTTCCTGAACAAAAAACAAGGGAGCAAATTACCCTGACAAGCAAGAAACTGCTGCTACAATGGGAGCACCCAGTGAAATGAGAAGGGGAGGCATCTTTGAAAGTCAATATGTACTGGCAAAAGGCCAGCAATGGTCTTGTTTGCACTGAAACCCTGAGTGACAGAAGGCATCTTAACTGGCAATTGTCACACTATAATATCACTGAAAGTAGTTGGTGCAACATTGGGAGTGAATTTGGGCAATCTACTATATTGCTTTATGTTAAGAAATGTTTAGAAGAGCAGAAGAAAGTAATAGGAAGTTCAGTAGTCACAGGAGTGATAATGGTCAAGAAAGTGGTTAGCTGCTGTACCTAAGAAATTTTCAAGAGAATGTGTTGAATGAAATACCAGGGGCCTCATGTACAAGCAGTGCCTATGCATAAAAATGTTGTGTATGCCCATTTCCACGCTCTCATCGTGACGTATAAAAACTAAACTTGGTATCAAGCCATGCACATTTTAATAGCAGTACAACACATTGCGTACACACATTTTCTGCTCGGTTTTGCAAACTGGCGGCTCCCAGCGTCAAAGCAGTGCTACTGTCCCTGTGTGGTTTCCCTTTCTTTTTTAGATTCACATCCATGACACGGTTTTATCAAATACCCTGAAATTAGCCACATATCATTTATAGATTTAAGGCATCTGATTGCAATCAACCTGTAACAATAAACTGGTCCACGGAAGGGCCGAACTATTTCAAATACCACAGCTGCTTTAGCGTTGTTACTCTCAGTGCACCAGTCAGAGTACTTTAACCCACTGTATCTGTATCTATTTCATCTAAGTGTGAAATCACAGCTCTCCAGCAACTGATCAGAAAGCTCTATGGCGGCTTGTGTCAAGAATACAGAGGATTAACGGGATACAGCAACTGCCCTGGAGAACGTTTATAGAACACACTGCCTCAGCCAATGCACACAGAATATTTGGACTTCTCCTGTTCGGCAAACGCTTCAGAAACAGCTTCATCCCAAGGGCTATAGATGCACTCAATCAGTCCATCAAGTGCTACTGGTAGAACTGTCTGTTCTTATAATAAGTACAATTACCTCACTGTAAACTTGCACTACAGTTGTAATATTGCACAACCTGAGCCACTTTATGAACCATTTGCACTATATGTACATGTATATTGTACTTATGCTTTTATATTGTATATTTTTTTATATTTTTTTAATCATATTATTATTTTATTGTTTTATGGGAAAATAAGTTTATGGAGGATTTGCATATTGAATCTCATTGTATCATACAAGAATAATAAAGGAATTCAATTCAATTCAATAGAAGAAAGTACATATTTACAGATAATGACGACTGGCTTCTAAGTAGATTTAGACTCCCAAGAGCTATCTTCTTGGAGTACTTGATATCATTTTTAAGATGAAATGCATTAAAGTATGTACAGTATATTACATTATACAGTTAAACTTTAAACTTCATTTAAATAATGTATACTGTTAATAATTAAACATGTGGGGACACAGTGGCGCAGTAGTGGCGATGAGCTGGCGCCCCATCCTGGGATTGGTCCTGCCTTGTGTTGTATGCTTGCTGGGACTAGCGTGACCCTGGAAGGATAGATGGAAGAAATACTTAAACATGTACTATGAAGATATTTCAATGTTCCTTAAAAGTTTTGAAGAATCAGCTTTCTAAGCTTACAGATGGTTTGACATTTATTACAGAGCTTATTGTGTTGCGATTGGTTACATGAAGAAAGAAAAGGAAGGAGAACAATTGGGGGTTGGTACGTTTGAAAGAGACAGTACTGCTGCAATAAATTATTTAATCAAGGGTTGCACAAAACCCAGAAAGCATCTTGTGGGATGCATTAACAATCTCTGGATGGGGTGCAAGCTCATCGCTACCACTGCACCACCATGCCCCGATGTTTAATACATGCCTGAAAATGATGTCAAGTATACATCTTAATATTTAAATTGTTCAAAGAGCTGTAACATCATGAATGTAATGTATTCTGTGTCCTGCCGGCATAAGAGAAAGCCTGTTTAAGAAGCACATGGTAATTCACACAAATAGAGCACATAGAAGAACACAGAATACAAAGCATTTAATGTGCTACTTTAGTTACAATGGGATCTGAGAAACTGTACTAAATTAAACATTGATTTTAAGATTAAGGTTCTGATGTTCTACTTTAATGACAAAATAAACTATGAGATTAAAGTGGACATTTTGTCCTTTTTTTCACTGTGTCCCTATTTTTTTTCTTTTCTCTGTACCCTAATGCGCTTCCATATGACACACGGTGGGCTACAACTCGCCTTTTCACTGCGACTTTGATATCTGACCACTTTTTAATTTTGGCACTGTGCAACTTTCTGAACTTGATCTTTTGAGTTTCTCCGCCACTCTGCATCACTCGATCAGCTTCCTTTTGTTGTTTATACCACTGCTTAAGCCAACAAATAATACAATTTTTCATTTTGATTAAATACTCTTTTTTCACATGCTTTTGCCATTGTCTTTTAACCAAACACTGACCGGAAGGTGAATGTAATATTGATTTGCATATTAAAATATGCAAAATTATGGGAGGAGTCAGATTGGGACAGCAGGCTTGTGCACATGTTACTTTTCACACTGACCAGGATTTATGGAGTGGAAGATGCGTAGAAGTTGGCTTACGCACAGTTTTGTGCATCTGAATTTTTTTGCGTGTGCGCACATTTCCACTTTTGAACTTACGCCATGTTTTAGTGTGAATTCTACACACAGTGTTATGCATGAGGCCCCAGATCACTGGATCCCTTGCTTGTAATAGGTGATATGCTGTCCAAAGGAATCTTTTTAGTATCTAGTTATAATAAAACCTCTGGATGCTTTAACATTGACAAAGAGCAGATGCCTGGTAGTGCCACAGTACTTATCTTATTGTTTGCTGAACCATGCAAATGAGGGACCTCAGGCAGCACACTTGCTGTAACGTTGCTGTGTTTAGTTATGCCACAGTGTTAAAAAAAAGGAATTTTTTTACTTCATAAGTTATGTAAACCTATTCAATTTCACAATTTAGTTAATCAAAAAAAAAAACATGTGACATTCAACTCTTTGGCACTGCATTTGCTTCATGTCTGTTCCAGATTGTTTCCCCTAGAATGTGAAATAGGTCTTTAGATGTAGAATTAGCTAGGACTATTCATTTTATTCAACTTTTCTAGCTAAGAAACTAAACAAATGGAGAATAACTAGGTTATCTGAAAAACATGGGTGCTGCAAGTCGTCTTCCTGTCTCAGGCTTGTGCTTTTTACTCCTGTCATTCTGCCTTTACACTTGATGACCGTACATTCAGAAGCATAAAGTTGCATGTGCAGTAGGCCTTAAGAATTCCGTTGTTTACCAGAATAAGCCTTAACAATATGACAAGATGCAAAAATATAAAAGTATGGGTGTAATTTATACTATTATGAGATTGTTGAGAATTAGAAATATACAGATAGCAAAGAATGTGAATTGCTTAATTATAAATTTTCTGAATGTAACGCTCAGCTCTCCAGTTCTAATGAGTGCCATCTGAGTGTTACTCAGATGATGACATTTTTCTTATTGTAATACAATTTAAAGAAAGCCAGTCACATGCACTGTTTTTCCAAGGTCTTTATGTTATGCTATACACTATTATTTTGTCTCTTAACAAACAATTAACCAGTGACTAAAGTCAACCCACTCACAGAATGTAAGCATTTTATAATTAGGCACACAGAGGAGATCATTTGTTGTTAAGTCTATCTGTGGGCAGCCACAGAATTTACCATGCTGATGCAAGATGATAATTATACAAGGCAAGCCAGCTGTGTACGTATATTACATGTAACGGTCA